>NC_143032.1:82517500-82562500 GCF_057628025.1 Oncorhynchus mykiss | reverse complement strand
TCAGTCAGTCAGTCAGTCTGTCTGTCTGTCTGTCTGTCTGTCTGTCTGTCTGTCTGTCTGTCTGTCTGTCTGTCTCACACACACACACACAGACAGACAGACAGACAGACAGACAGACAGACAGACAGACAGACAGACACACACAGACACACACAGACAGACACACACACACACACACAGACAGACAGACAGACAGACAGACAGACAGACACACACAGACAGACACACACAGACAGACAGACAGACAGACAGACAGACACACACAGACACACACAGACAGACACACACACAGACAGACAGACAGACAGACAGACAGACAGACACACACAGACAGACACACACAGACAGACAGACAGACAGACAGACAGACACACACAGACAGACAGACACACACAGACAGACAGACAGATTCCCAAGCCATGAGAAACCACTGAAATAATCATCAGTCATTCATAAGTCGGTTTTAAGTGTTCCCACGAACTAACAAAAATATAAACGCAACACGCAACAATTTCAAAGATGTTACTGAGTTTCAGTTCATATCAGGAAATCAGTCAATTAAAATGCATTAATTAGGCCCTCATCTATTTCACATGACTGGGCAGGGGCACAGCCATGGGTGGGTCTGGGAGGGCATAGGCCCACCCACTGAGGAGCCAGGCCCAGCCGATCAGAATGAGTTTTTCAACACACAAGGGCTTTATTACAGACAGAAATACTCCTCAGCACCCCCTCCGACGATACCGCAGGTGAAGAAGCAGGATGTGGAGGTCCTGAGCTGGCATGGTTAGACGTGGTCTGTGGTTGTGAGGCGATTTGTACGTACAGCCAAATTCTCTAAAACAATGTTGTATGGTAAAGAAATTAACATTAAATTCTCTGGCAACAGCTCTGGTGGACATTCCTGCAGTCAGCTTTCCTATTGCACGCTCCCTCAAAACTTGAGACATCTGTGGCATTGTGTGGTGTGACAACACTGCACATTTTAGAGGTATTTTATTGTCCCCAGCACAAGGTGCACTTGTGTAATGATCATGCTGTTTATTCAGCTTCTTGATATGCCACAACTGTCAGGTGGATGAATTATCTTGACAAAGGAGAAATGCTCACTAACAGGGATGTAGGTACCGTGTGGCTCAGTTGGCAGAGCACGGAGCGTGTAGTGCCAAGGTTGTGGGGTCGATTCCCATGGGGGACCAATACAAAGAAAATGTATGCAATCTACTGTAAATTGAGCGTTGACAAAAATGAAAAAGTTGAAATGTAAACAAATTTGGGCACAACATTTTCAGGGATCTTTTATCTCAGCTCATGGGACCAACACACAACATGGTGAGTTCATATTTGAATTCAGTATAGATTACTTAACCAAGTAAATAGCAGGGCTAGGATTAGCAGGGCTAGGATTAGCAGGGCTAGTTTTAGCAGGGCTAGTTTTAGCAGGGCTAGGTTCAGCAGGGCTAGGATTAGCAGGGCTAGGTTTAGCAGGGCTAGGATTAGCAGGGCTAGGATTAGCAGGGCTAGGTTTAGCAGGGCTAGGTTTAGCAGGGCTAGGATTAGCAGGGCTAGGTTTAGCAGGGCTAGGTTTAGCAGAGCTAGGATTTGCAGGGCTAGGTTTAGCAGGGCTAGGATTTGCAGGGCTAGGTTTAGCAGGGCTAGAGACATCAGCTAGAGCTAGCTGCCCACTCTCTTGGTGCTTACACAGCCATGACTATATAAAACGGCAGCAGCAGTGGTACTGTTATAAACAGCAGCCGTGGTGGTACTGAGGTGCAGGTTCTGGTTCCAGTTCTACATCCATCTAAATGGACAAGATAACAGAAGAGAAGTCATAGGAAGAAATCCTTGTAAAACCATAATTGAAAACATCCTGTGGAGGAAACCAAGGCTGTGTATCCCAAATGGCCCTATGGGCACTGGTCAAAAGTAGTGTACCATAAATGGGATAGAGTGTGATTTGGGATGGAACCAAGCAAACCAGTAGTAAGCCTGTGACATTCAAGTCAGCAGTAGTGGAACAATTCAACTGCAGCCTAAGGAAGAGCAGAGCAGCAGAGTTGAATTGACAAAAAGTTGCCTGCCGGGCCTGTGGAACAATAGCTCTTTTCTTTTGATTCGGCCAGGCAAAAATATATATATAATGCTTCCTGGCACGAGCAACCTCCCACCCCATCACACTACCCTACTCCATCACACTACCCTACTCCATCACAGTACCCTACACCATCACACTACCCTACTCCATCACACTACCCTACTCCATCACACTACCCTACACCATCACACTACCTTACTCCATCACACTACCCTACTCCATCACACTACCCTACTCCATCACACTACCCTACTCCATCACACTACCCTACTCCATCACACTACCCTACTCCATCACACTACCCTACTCCATCACAGTACCCTACACCATCACCACTACCCTACACCATCACACTACCTTACTCCATCACACTACCCTACTCCATCACACTACCCTACTCCATCACACTACCCTACTCCATCACACTACCCTACACCATCACACTACCCTACTCCATCACACTACCCCCCCCCACCCCATCACACTACCCTACTCCATCACACTACCCCCCCACCCCATCACACTACCCTACTCCATCACACTACCCCCCCACCCCATCACACTACCCTACTCCATCACACTAACCCCCCCACCCCATCACACTACCCTACTCCATCACACTACCCCCCCCACCCCATCACACTACCCTACTCCATCACACTAACCCCCCCACCCCATCACACTACCCTACTCCATCACACTAACCCCCCCACCCCATCACACTACCCTACTCCATCACACTAACCCCCCCACCCCATCACACTACCCTACTCCATCACACTAACCCCCCCCACCCCATCACACTACCCTACTCCATCACACTACCCTACTCCATCACACTACCCCCCCACCCCATCACACTACCCTACTCCATCACACTACCCTACTCCATCACACTACCCTACTCCATCACACCCAGCCCATCACACTACCCTACTCCATCACACTACCCTACTCCATCACACCCAGCCCATCACACTATCCCCCCACCCCATCACACTACCCTACTCCATCACACCCAGCCCATCACACTAACCCCCCCATCCCATCACACCCAGCCCAACACACTAGCCCACCCACACTATCACACTACCCCACCCACACCATCACACTACCCTACTATATCACACTACCCCACCTACTCCATCACACTACCCTACTCCATCACACTACCCCAACCAACCCCATCACACTAACCCCCCACGCCCTGAAAGCTCTAGCACTAGTCTGGCTCCAACAGGCTAATCCAAGGTAAATATAACCAACTATGCTAATTAGCTAGGCTAATCCAAGGTAAATATAACCAACTATGCTAATTAGCTAGGCTAATCCAAGGTAAATATAACCAACTATGCTAATTAGATCGGCTAATCAAAAGGTAAATATAACCAACTATGCTAATTAGCTAGGCTAATCCAAGGTAAATATAACCAACTATGCTAATTAGCTAGGCTAATCCAAGGTAAATATAACCAACTATGCTAATTAGCTCAGCTAATCCAAGGTAAATATAACAAACTAGGCTAATTAGCTAGGCCAATCCAAGGTAAATATAACCAACTATGCTAATTAGCTAGGCTAATCCAAGGTAAATATAACCAACTAGGCTAATTAGCTCGGCTAATTCAAGGTAAATATAACTAACTATGCTAATTAGCTAGGCCAATCCAAGGTAAATATAACCAACGAGGCTAATTAGCTAGGCTAATCCAAAGTAAATATAACCAACTAGGCTAATTAGCTAGGCTAATCCAAGGTAAATATAACCAACTAGGCTAATTAGCTAGGCTAATCCAAGGTAAATATAACCAACTAGGCTAATTAGCTAGGCTAATCCAAGGTAAATATATCCATATGTTGAAGAACATTTTCATGATTTTCCTGTGTATAATATATATTTCCACACTATGAGGTTGGAATAATACTGTGGAATTGTGAAAATGATGATAATGTCAACGCGATAAATTAGTTAATAGACCAATAAGAATTCCAAACCTCTTTGCCAATAACAGCTAGATTTCTGTTTTCACCTCCCCACTCAGACCACTCACAGACAGTCCTAGTAACACTCTTGCTTGAGAAATTGCAGTTTGGTAAGAAGCCATTCTTGTTTCTTTTTGAGCATTTTCATTGAAAACCTTCACAGTAAGATACTTATCTTTTCCCCCTGACCAGGTTGGCGGCGTTGGAGGACTGACTAACTTGTCTTTGTTAGATGTGCACTCTATTCCCTGTGTCTAATGTTCTCCTGGCCTCACAGTGAATTTCCATTCGGGGGACAATACCGTTTTTAAAAAAATAACCTGGCTGTACCTCATCTCCTGAGGCCATGCGTTGGGTTAACTCCTTCAGGCTCCTCATCATCCTCTCGTCTCTGTAGTCGTAAGGGAACGTCTCTGTCCACTCCTGGAGCAGCTGGAGGATCCTGGGAGCCAACTTCCTGATCCTCATCTGAAAGATACACATACAAAATATACTCATGGTCATTTAAGTAACACCCGAGCCTGTAAATTAATATATACATTAATCTGAGAGCAGAAACACTCAACATATATCTGCTAAATCAACTGATGTACGGTTGCAAAAGGTTATAAAGTATATTAAGGTTAAGAAGTATATTAAGGTTAAGAAGTATATTAAGGTTAAGAAGTATATTAAGGTTATAAAGTATATTAAGGTTAAGAAGTATATTAAGGTTATGAAGTATATTAAGGTTAAGAAGTATATTAAGGTTAATAAGTATATTAAGGTTAAGAAGTATATTAAGGTTAAGAAGTATATTAAGGTTAAGAAGTATATTAAGGTTAAGAAGTATATTAAGGTTATAAAGTATATTAAGGTTAAGAAGTATATTAAGGTTATAAAGTATATTAAGGTTAAGAAGTATATTAAGGTTAAGAAGTATATTAAGGTTAAGAAGTATATTAAGGTTAAGAAGTATATTAAGGTTAAGAAGTATATTAAGGTTAAGAAGTATATTAAGGTTTATAAGTATATTAAGGTTAAGAAGTATATTAAGGTTAAGAAGTATATTAAGGTTAAGAAGTATATTCATTAAGAAGTATAATAGCATGAAGGAGTATAGCTAACTTAGTACTATATAGGTAATAAAAAATAGCTAGTATGGTATAATTGAATCTAACTAATAGAGCATAGTTGATAGAGTATAGAATTATACAATATAGCTAA
Source organism: Oncorhynchus mykiss (assembly GCF_057628025.1). Lineage (NCBI taxonomy): Eukaryota > Metazoa > Chordata > Actinopteri > Salmoniformes > Salmonidae > Oncorhynchus > Oncorhynchus mykiss. The sequence continues at coordinate 82,557,216 of NC_143032.1, read as the reverse complement.
TATTGTATAATACAATATAGCTAATATAAAATAGCTACTATAGTATAATAGAATCTAGCTAAAAGAGTATAGTAAAAAAATCATCTAGCTAATACAGCATAATATAATCAAGCTAATTGAGTATATTATAATCGGATTAAGCTAATATAGCATAATATAATCAAGTTAATAGAGTATAGTGTAATAGAATATAGTTAATAGAGTATAGCATAATATAGATAATATAGTATAGTATGATATAACTAATATAGTATAGTATAGTATAACATAGCTAATATAGCATAGTATAATATAGCTAATAGAGCATAGTATAATATAGCAAATAAAATATAGTATAATATAGCTAATAGAGCATAGTATAATATAGCTAATATAGCATAGTATAATATAGCTAATAGAGCATAGTATAATATAGCAAATAAAATATAGTTTAATATAGCTAATAGAGCATAGTATAATATAGCTAATAGAGCATAGTATAATATAGCTAATAGAGTATAGTATAATATAGCTAATATAGCATAGTATAATATAGCTAATAGAGCATAGTATAATATAGCTAATAGAGCATAGTATAGTATAGCTAATATAGTATAGTATAATATAGCTAATAGAGCATAGTATAATATAGCTAATAGAGCATAGTATAATATAGCTAATAGAGCATAGTATAGTATAGCTAATATAGTATAGTATAGTATAACATAGCTAATATAGCATAGTATAATATAGCTAATAGAGTATAGTATAGTATAGCTAATATAGTATAGTATAATATAATATAGCTAATAGAGCATAGTATAATATAGCTAATAGAGCATAGTATAATATAGCTAATAGAGCATAGTATAATATAGCTAATATAGCATAGTATAATATAGCTAATAGAGCATAGTATAATATAGCTAATAGAGCATAGTATAGTATAGCTAATATAGTATAGTATAGTATAACATAGCTAATATAGTATAATATAATATAGCTAATATAGTATAGTATAGTATAGTATAGCTAATATAGTATAATATAATATAGCTAATATAGTATAGTATAATATAGCTAATAGAGCATAGTATAATATAGCTAATAGAGCATAGTATAGTATAGTATAGCTAATATAGTATAATATAATATAGCTAATATAGTATAGTATAGTATAGTATAGCTAATATAGTATAGTATAATATAGCTAATAGAGCATAGTATAATATAATATAGCTAATATAGTATAATATAATATAGCTAATATAGTATAGTATAGTATAGTATAGCTAATATAGTATAATATAATATAGCTAATATAGTATAGTATAGTATAGTATAGCTAATATAGTATAATATAATATAGCTAATAGAGCATAGTATAATATAGCTAATAGAGCATAGTATAATATAGCTAATAGAGCATAGTATAATATAGCTAATATAGCATAGTATAATATAGCTAATAGAGCATAGTATAATATAGCTAATAGAGCATAGTATAGTATAGCTAATATAGTATAGTATAGTATAACATAGCTAATATAGCATAGTATAATATAGCTAATAGAGTATAGTATAGTATAGCTAATATAGTATAGTATAATATAATATAGCTAATAGAGCATAGTATAATATAGCTAATAGAGCATAGTATAATATAGCTAATAGAGTATAGTATAGTATAGCTAATATAGTATAGTATAATATAATATAGCTAATAGAGCATAGTATAATATAGCTAATAGAGCATAGTATAGTATAGCTAATAGAGCATAGTATAATATAGCTAATAGAGCATAGTATAATATAGCTAATAGAGCATAGTATAATATAGCTAATAGAGTATAGTATAGTATAGCTAATATAGTATAGTATAGTATAACATAGCTAATATAGCATAGTATAATATAGCTAATAGAGTATAGTATAGTATAGCTAATATAGTATAGTATAATATAATATAGCTAATAGAGCATAGTATAATATAGCTAATAGAGCATAGTATAATATAGCTAATAGAGCATAGTATAATATAGCTAATAGAGCATAGTATAATATAGCTAATAGAGTATAGTATAGTATAGCTAATATAGTATAGTATAGTATAACATAGCTAATATAGCATAGTATAATATAGCTAATAGAGTATAGTATAGTATAGCTAATATAGTATAGTATAATATAATATAGCTAATAGAGCATAGTATAATATAGCTAATAGAGCATAGTATAATATAGCTAATAGAGCATAGTATAATATAGCTAATAGAGTATAGTATAATATAGCTAATAGAGTATAGTATAATATAGCTAATAGAGCATAGTATAATATAGCTAATAGAGCATAGTATAGTATAATATAGCCACTAGAGTATAGTATAATATAGCTAATAAAGTATAGTATAGTATAATATAGCTAATAGAGTATAGTATAGTATAATATAGCTAATAGAGTATAGTATAGTATAATAGAGCAGCTATAATAGAGTATAGTATAATGGAGGTATAGTGTTACCTTGTCTGCCTGAGGGTCACTCAGTCTCTGCTGCTCCACACACAGGTGACACACCCTGGACATGAGCTCGTAGGGGTGGATAAATAGACGAGAGGAGAGCAGGAAGGTGAAAGAGTACGTCATCTGTGGAGAGAAGAGAAAGAGGGATGGAGGTAGAGAGCGGCGGAGCAGAGGAATTAAGAGAGGTGTCAATAACTTTAAGGGAATACAGAGTGGGTTTTCTCCTTTTGTGGACACTGGTTAAAGACAAGAGAAAGAGAGACGGTGAGACAGACAGACAGACAGACAGACAGACAGACAGACAGACAGACAGTGAGAGAGACACAGACAGACAGACAGACAGTGAGAGAGACACAGACAGACAGACAGACAGACAGACAGACAGACAGACAGACAGACAGACAGACAGACAGACAGACAGACAGACAGACAGACAGTGAGAGAGACACAGACAGACAGACAGACAGACAGACAGACAGACAGTGAGAGACAGACAGACAGTGAGAGAGACACGACAGACAGAGACAGACAGAGACAGTGTTACTCACGTCAGGGTAGTAGTCCATACTAGGGACCAGGTGGTGTATGAGGGCCTCCAGTGAGCCCGACACAAGGGCGTTGTCACGGTAACACAGTCCTGCGTTACCGTATCCCTCCTCCTTGGTCTGGTTCGGACTCTGGTACAGGTTCTTATTGTTGTAACCCCTGGAGACCAGCATGCCGGTCAGCAGTGGCGTCTGAGGCATATTGTCCTGGGAGGAGGAAGAAGAAGAAGAAGGAAGGTTGGAAACACACATACACACCAATGGAGAGGTTGCAGGACAGGGTCACCCATTGGTGTGACAGGGTCAGGTGACCCATTGTCAGTGATGTATTGCTGAAAGTGAAAACAGAAGAGAGAGACTCTTCAGACCAATAGTCTTGTGATTAATTCTGATCTGTTATTCTGATATGACCTATAAAAAAGGGGTGGGGGGCTGAAAAAAATCAAACGTACAGTCAATAACACAATAGAACAATATGTCTACAGTGTGTGCAAATGGAGTAAGGAGGTAAGGCCATAAATAGGCCTATAGTGGCGAAGTAATTACAATTTAGCAGATTTACACTGGAGTGATACAGTGGGGCAAAAAAGTATTTAGTCAGCCACCAATTGTGCAAGTTCTCCCACTTAAAAATATGAGAGAGGCCTGTAATTTTCATCATAGGTACACTTCAACTATGACAGACAAAATGAGAAGAAAAATAAATCCAGAAAATCACATTGTAGGATTTTTAATGAATTTATTTGCAAATTATGGTGGAAATAAGTATTTATATGGGGCTTAGAAGTCAAGGATCGGTGGGATGGTCAGTTTTACGAGGGTATGTTTGGCAGCATCAGTGAAGGAGGCTTTGTTGCAAAATAAGAAGCCAAATCTAGATTTAATTTTGGATTGGAGATGCTTAATTTGAGTCTGGAAGGAGAGTTTACAGTCTAACCAGACACCTAGGTATTTATAGTTGTCCACATATTCAGTCAGAACCGTCCAGAGTAGTGATGCTAGTCGGGCGGGCAGGTGCGGGCAGCGATCGGTTGAAGAGCATGCATTTCATTTTACTAGCATTTAAGAGCAATTGGAGGCCACAGAAGGAGTGTTGTATGGCATTGAAGCTCATCTGGAGGTTTGTTAACACAGTGTCCAAAGAAGGACCAGAAGTATACAGAATGGTGTCGTCTACATAGAGGTGGATCAGATAATCACCAGCAGCAAGAGTGACATCATTGAGAAAAGAGAAAGGGAGTTTGCCCGAGAATTGAACCCTGTGGTACCCCCATAGAGACTGCCAGAGGTCCGGACAACACTGAACTCTATCTGAGAAGTAGTTATTGAACCAGTTTACATTGCCAAAGTACGTGAAATAGATAATAAACTAAAGTGAAATAAACAAAATAAAATTAACAGTAAACATTACACTCACAAAATGTCCAAATGTCATATTATGTCTATATACAGTGTTGTAACGACGTGCAAATGGTTAAAGTACAAAACATAAACATAAATAAACATAAATATGGGTTGTATTTACAGAGTTGTTTGTTCTTCACTGGTTGACCTTTTCTCATGGCAACAGGTCACAAATCTTACTGCGGTGATGTAACACTGTGGAATTTCACCCAGTAGATATGGGAGTTTATCAAAATTTGAATTGTTTTAAAATTCTTTGTGGATCTGTGTAATCTGAGGGAAATATGTCTCTAATATGGTCCTACATTGGGCAGGAGGTTAAGAAGTGCAGCTCAGTTTCCACCTCATTTTGTGGGCAGTGTGCACATAGCCTGTCTTCTCTTGAGAGCCATGTCTGCCTACGGCGGCCTTTCTCAATAGCAAGGCTATGCTCACTGAGTCTGTACATAGTCACTTAATTTTGCGTCAGTCACAGTGGTCAGGTATTCCGCTTCTGTGTACTCCCTGTTTAGGGCCAAATAGCATTCTAGTTTGTTCTGTTTTTTTTTGTCAATTCCAATGTGTAAAGTAATTATCTTTTTGGGTTGGGTCTAATTGTGTTGCTGTCCTGGGGCTCTGTAGGGTGTGTTTGTGTTTGTAAACAGAGCCCCAGGACCAGCTTGCTTAGGGGACTCTTCTCCAGGTTCATCTCTCTGTAGGTGATGGCTTTGTTATGGAAGGTTTGGGAATCGCTTCCTTTTAGGTGGTCTCTCTCCATGCTTCTACACCTGCATTGCATAGCCCCAGGACCAGCTTGTTATGGAAGGTTTGGGAAACACTTCCTTTTAGGTGGTTGTGGAATTTAAACGGCTCTTTTCTGGATTTTGATAATTAGCGGGTATCGGCCTAATTCTGCATGCTTTATTTTGTACACTGAGGATCTCTCCCCCACTCCCTCCCTCCAGAGCATTCATTATCAATGTACTGATAGAGTCAGGGGATATGATGAAAAAAACAACCAAACCTACACCAAGGCACATGTTATTGACCTAAAATAATGAACCAACCCAGTTTCTGGTTCCCCACCCGCCCCCTCAACAACACAGTGTATCTATTCACAGTAAACTTTATGACAAACAATAATGAGGCTAGTTCTGAAAACAGGAACTTCTAATTTCACACCAATTTCTCCACACACACACACACACACGAAATGTGTGAGACTCTCAGGAGACTGTACACTGTGAGAGTGTATTGTTCTGATTGGCCACAGGGCAACACTGCCCTATGACCCTACTTATCTGTTCCCACTGCACACACACACACACACACACACACACACACACACACACACACACACACACACACACACACACACACACACACACACACACACACACACACACACACACACACACACACACACACACACACACACACACACACACACACACACCCTGGTGATGACTGCATTGACTAATTCCCACTGAGAGGCCATGTGAGTATACAGTGCATTCAGAAAGTGTTCAGACCCCTTGACCTTTTTCCACATGTTTCATTACAGCATCATTCTAAAATGGATTAAAATCACCACTCATCAATCTACACACAATACCCAATAATGACAAAGCAAGTACAGTTTTTTTTTTTAAATTTGTGCAAATCTATTAAAATGTACATAAGTATTTGGACTCTTTACTCAGTACTTTGTTAAAGCACCTTTGGCAGTGATTACAGACTTGAGTCTTCTTGGGTATGACGCTACTGTCTTGGTACACCTGTATTTGGGGAGTTTCTCCCATTCTTCTCTGCAGATCCTCTCAAGCTCTGTCAGGTTGGATGGGGAGTGTCGCTGCACAGCTATTTTCAGGTCTCTCCAGAGATGTTTGATCGGGTTCAAGTCCGGGCTCTGGCTGGGCCACTCAAGGACATTTAGAGACTTGTCCCGAAGCCACTACTGCGTTGTCTTGGCTGTGTGCTTTGGGTCGCTGTCATGTTGGAAGGTGAAGCTTCACCCCAGTCTGAGGTCCTAAGCGCTGTGGAGCAGGTTTTCATCAAGGATCTCTCTGTACTTCACTCTGTTCATATTTTCCTTAATCCTGACGAGTCTCCCAGTCCCTGTCGCTGAAAAACATCCCCACAGCATGATGCTGCCACCACCATGCTTCACCGTAGGGATGATGCCACCACCATGCTTCACCGTAGGGATGGTGCCACCACCATGCTTCACCGCAGGGATGGTGCCACCACCATGCTTCACCGTAGGGATGATGCCACCACCATGCTTCACCGTAGGGATGGTGCCACCACCATGCTTCACCGTAGGGATGATGCCACCACCATGCTTCACCGTAGGGATGATGCCACCACCATGCTTCACCGTAGGGATGCTGCCACCACCATGCTTCACCGTAGGGATGGTGCCACCACCATGCTTCACCGTAGGGATGGTGACACCACCATGCTTCACCGTAAGGATGGTGCCACCACCATGCTTCACCGTAGGGATGGTGCCACCACCATGCTTCACCGTAGGGATGATGCCAGGTTTCCTCCATACGTGACTGTTACGTTCCCCAGTTCCTGTGTTGTGGTTTTGCTTGTGTGCGTCTTTCAGGAAATGGTTTCCTGAAATTCCCCCAAGCAGCTGATTGGTCGGCCCCATTGCTAATTGGAGCTGACCCCGCCCCCTCGTCAGGATACAGCTGTATCCCATTACAGACTCCTGCTCCAGCTATATAAGCCAGTGTTCTGTTGCTCAGGAGAGAGAGCTGAGGGTTATATCATATGCTAGTTTGTTGCTGAGAGAGCCGATTGTTATGTTCTGTGTTAGACGTGTTGCTGAGAGAGAGAGAGAGAGAGAGAGAGAGAGAGAGAGAGAGAGAGAGAGAGAGAGAGAGAGAGAGAGAGAGAGAGAGAGAGACAGAGACAGAGACAGAGAGAGACAGAGAGAGACAGAGAGAGAGAGAGAGATAGAGAGAGAGAGAGAGACAGAGACAGAGACAGAGACAGAGATAGAGAGAGAGAGAGAGAGAGAGACAGAGACAGAGACAGAGAGAGAGAGAGAGAGAGAGAGACAGAGACAGAGACAGAGACAGAGAGAGAGAGAGAGAGAGAGAGAGAGAGAGAGAGAGAGAGAGAGAGAGAGAGACAGAGACAGAGACAGAGACAGAGACAGAGACAGAGACAGAGACAGAGAGAGAGAGAGAGAGAGAGAGAGAGAGATAGAGAGAGAGAGAGAGACAGAGACAGAGACAGAGACAGAGATAGAGAGAGAGAGAGAGACAGAGACAGAGACAGAGACAGAGACAGAGACAGAGACAGAGACAGAGACAGAGACAGAGAGAGAGAGAGAGAGAGAGAGACAGAGACAGAGACAGAGACAGAGACAGAGAGAGAGAGAGAGAGAGAGAGAGAGAGAGAGAGAGAGAGAGAGAGAGAGAGACAGAGACAGAGACAGAGACAGAGACAGAGACAGAGACAGAGACAGAGAGAGAGAGAGAGAGAGAGAGAGAGATTCTTTAATGTCCTGAGTTGTTTCTCAGTTTTTTGTTGTGAAGTAGTTTGTATTATTGTGTTTAATTTGTTCCCAGGGGGGAAGGGGAAGGCACCTAGGGAGTGCTTAGGCAAGAGGCCCGCGGGCATACATATACCCGTAGTATATTCACTGTCTAGGCACACTAGGTAAGACCTGGGTGGACCACCCCCTGTATTTTGGTTAGGGCACCAGGTGGTGCTAAGTTAGATAAGTAGTGGGTAGGCAGGAGAGGGTAGGTTAGGTAAGTAGTGGGTAGGCAGGTAAGGTAGGAGAGGGTAGGTTAGGTAAGTAGTGGGTAGGCAGGTAAGATAGGAGAGGGTAGGTTAGGTAAGGAGTGGGTAGGCAGGTAAGGTAGGAGAGGGTGCGTTAGGTAAGTAGTGGGTAGGCAGGTAAGGTAGGAGAGGGTAGGTTAGGTAAGTAAGTAGTGGGTAGGCAGGTAAGGTAGGAGAGGGTAGGTTAGGTAAGTAGTGGGTAGGCAGGTAAGGTAGGAGAGGGTAGGTTAGGTAAGTAGTGGGTAGGTAGGAGGGGGGGCTTTGAGATTTACTTTCTTTGGTTCTGTCCAGCCCCTTTTCACCATATTACCGTGTGAAGGAATAAATTCCCTGTAAATGGTACATTTTCTGCCTTTGTCATCCTTACTCGCACCTACAGTCCCATACCTCTTTACCTCCACCTACAGCCCCATACCTCCACCTACAGTCCCATACCTCTATACCTCCACCTACAGTCCCATACCTCTATACCTCCACCTACAGTCCCATACCTCTATACCTCCACCTACAGTCCCATACCTCTTTACCTTCACCTACAGTCCCATACCTCTTTACCTCCACCTACAGTCCCATACCTCTATACCTCCACCTACAGTCCCATACCTCTTTACCTCCACCTACAGTCACATACCTCCACCTACAGTCACATACCTCTCTACCTCCACCTACAGTCACATACCTCTCTACCTCCACCTACAGTCCCATACCTCTCTACCTCCACCTACAGTCACATACCTCTCTACCTCCACCTACAGTCCCATACCTCTCTACCTCCATCTACAGTCCCATACCTCTTTACCTCCACCTACAGTCCCATACCTCTATACCTCCACCTACAGTCCCATACCTCTTTACCTCCACCTATAGTCCCATACCTCTTTACCTCCCCCTACAGTCACATACCTCTTTACCTCCACCTACAGTCCCATACCTCCACCTACAGTCCCATACCTCTTTACCTCCACCTACAGTCCCATACCTCCACCTACAGCCCCATACCTCCACCTACAGTCCCATACCTCTTTACCTCCACCTACAGTCCCATACCTCCACCTACAGTCCCATACCTCTTTACCTCCACCTACAGTCCCATACCTCCACCTACAGTCCCATACCTCCACCTACAGTCCCATACCTCTATACCTCCACCTACAGTCCCATACCTCTTTACCTCCATGGGGAGTTGAGTTGTAGCAGGGTGTTAACTAGCAGGCGTATGTAACTGTGACGCTTGGCATTCAGGTCAAAGAGTTCAATCGTGGTTTTATCAGACCAGAGAATCTTGTTTCTCATGGTCTGAGAGTCCAGCCCAAGCGGGCTGTCATGTGCCTTTTACTGAGGATTGGCTTCCGTCTGGCCACTCTACCATAAAGGCTTGATTGGTGGAGGGCTGCGGGACACGGTTGTCCTTCTGGAAGGTTCCCCATCTCCACAGAGGAACTCTGGAACTCTCTGTCAGAGTGACCATCGGGTTCTTGGTCACCTCCCTGACCAAGGTCCTTCACATCGATTTCTCAGTTTGGCCGGGAGGCCAGCTCTAGGTAGAGTCTTGGTATTTCCAAACTTTTCCATTGAAAAATGATGGAGGCCACTGTGTTCTTGGGGACCTTCAATGCTGCAGAAATGTTTTGGTACCCTTCCCCAGATCTGTGCCACGACACAATCCTGTCTCAGAGCTCTACGGACAATTCGTTCGACCTCATGGCTTGGTTTTTGCTCTGACATGCACTGTCAGACCTTATATAGAGGTCTGGGACCTTATATAGAGAGGTGTGTGCCTTTCCAAATAAATTACCAATATATTGATTTTACCACAGGTGGACTCCAATCAAGTTGTAGAAAGATCTCAGGGATGATCAATGGAAACAGGATGCACCTGAGCTGAATTTTGAGTCTCATAGGAAAGGGACTGAATACTAAAGTTAATAAGGTATTTCTGTTAATACTTTTAATACGTAAAAAAAATACTGTGTGTGATGTTATTGAGTGTGTGTGTGTGTGTGTGTGTGTGTGTGTGTGTGTGTGTGTGTGTGTGTGTGTACGTGTGTGTGTGTGTGTGTGTACGTGTGTGTGTGTGTGTGTGTACGTGTGTGTGTGTGTGTGTGTGTGTGTGTGTGTGTGTGTGTGTGTGTGTGTGTGTACGTGTGTGTGTGTGTGTGTGTGTACGTGTGTGTGTGTGTGTGTGTGTGTGTGTGTGTGTGTGTGTGTGTGTTATTGAGTGAGAGACTGTGTGTGATGTTATTGAGTGTATGTGTGTGTGTGTGTGATGTTATTGAGTGAGAGACTGTGTGTGTGTGTGTGTGTGTGTGTGTGTGTGTGTGTGTGTGTGTGTGATGTTATTGAGTGAGAGACTGTGTGTGATGTTATTGAGTGTATGTGTGATGTTATTGAGTGAGAGACTGTGTGTGTGTGTGTGTGTGTGTGTGTGTGTGTGTGTGTGTGTGTGTGTGTGTGTGTGTGTGTGTGTGTGTGTGTGATGTTATTGAGTGAGAGACTGTGTGTGATGTTATTGAGTGTATGTGTGTGTGTGTGTGATGTTATTGAGTGAGAGACTGTGTGTGTGTGTGTGTGTGTGTGATGTTATTGAGTGAGAGACTGTGTGTGATGTTATTGAGTGTGTGTGTGTGATGTTATTGAGTGAGAGACTGTGTGTGTGTGTGTGTGTGTGTGTGTGTGTGTGTGTGTGTGTGTGTGTGTGTGTGTGTGTGTGTGTGTGTGTGTGTGTGTGTGATTGCCCCTTTGACTGTTTATCTGCCCTTCCTCTCTGGGATTCTAAGCTGAGTCCCAATCACCTGGCTGCAGTGATATGCCAACACACACCTTCTCTGTACCAGGGACTCCATCACAAATGCCAGTCAAACAGTCTGGGGTGGCAGGGTAGCCTAGAGGTTAGAGCGTTGGACTAGCAGCGGGAAGGTTGCGAGTTCAAATCCCCGAGCTGACAAGGTATAAATCTGTTGTTCTGCCCCTGAACAGGCAGTTAACCCACTGTTCCTAGGCCGTCATTGAAAATAAGAATTTGTTCTTAACTGACTTGCCTGGTTAAATAAAGACTGCTGGAGTCTCCTATCCCAGGAAAGAGCATTCTCCCTTGGGCACTACACAATGGGGTCTTTGACTGGACAGGCACACACTCACACCATATCCTTTATTCAGAGTAGCATAATGATTTACACACAGAGAGAGAGGGAGAAGTCAGGGCCTGTGTATTTGTTGTACCAGGTGTCTCACGGTGAGAGGGAGATCATGAGACAACTCACAGAGAGAGAGAAGTCAGAGCCTGTGTATTTGTTGTACCAGGTGTCTCACGGTGAGAGGGAGATCATGAGACAACTCACAGAGAGAGAGAAGTCAGAGCCTGTGTATTTGTTGTACCAGGTGTCTCACGGTGAGAGGGAGATCATGAGACAACTCACAGAGAGAGAGAAGTCAGAGCCTGTGTATTTGTTGTACCAGGTGTCTCACGGTGAGAGGGAGATCATGAGACAACTCACAGAGAGAGAGAAGTCAGAGCCTGTGTATTTGTTGTACCAGGTGTCTCACGGTGAGAGGGAGATCATGAGACAACTCACAGAGAGAGAGAGAAGTCAGAGCCTGTGTATTTGTTGTACCAGGTGTCTCACGGTGAGAGGGAGATCATGAGACAACTCACAGAGAGAGAGAGAGAGAAGTCAGAGCCTGTGTATTTGTTGTACCAGGTGTCTCACGGTGAGAGGGAGATCATGAGACAACTCACAGAGAGACTTGAGATTCACCATAAATAACCATTCACCATTCATAACACAAAATCTACATTTTCATGGTATTAAATGATACAGAGATCGGTGGATTTTTTTTAACGTGACACTGTCTGTAGATTCATTCCATACAATTAAAATGACTAAGCAACATCATGAAATGCCACACTCTGAGGTCCTGTCTAATGGACCAGAGGTTTCTCTCTCAGTCCCTTGTGTCCATAACAGCCTCTGCCAAAACAAATGCATGTGTGTATGAATGTGTGCGAAGTGCACGACTGCACACGCTCTCTCACACACACACACACACTCACACAGGACACACACTCACACAGGACACACACTCACACAGGACACACACTCACACAGGACACAAGCCTCCATGGATGGAAAGATTAGGGATGCTTAAATAGTCTGCTCTGCCCCCCCATCCTGAAACATTTTCTCCTCTCCTTCCTTATCTTCTCTCCTCCTCCTCCATCCCCTCCCCTCCTCTCCTCTTCTCTTCTCTTCTTCTCTCCTCCTCCTCCCCTCTTCTGCCCTCCTCCCCTCCCTTCCCCTCACCTCCTCCTCCCCTCTTCTCCCCTCCTCTCCTCTCCTTCCCTCCTCTCTTCTCTCCTCCTCTTCTCCCCTCCTCTCCTACCCTCCTCTCTTCCCCTCTCCTCTCCTCTTCTCTCCTCCCCTCCTCTCCTACCCTCCTCTCTTCTCTCCTCCCCTCCTCTCCTACCCTCCTCTCTTCTCTCCTCCCCTCCTCTCCTACCCTCCTCTCTCTTCCCCTCTTCTCTCCTCTCCTCTCCTTCTCTCCTCCCCTCTCCTCCCCTCCTCTCCTCTCTTCTCCTACCCTCCTCTCTCTTCCCCTCTTCTCTCCTCTCCTCTCCTCTCTTCCCCTCTTCTCTCCTCCCCTGTTCTCCCCTCCTCTCCTCTCCTCTGCCCTCCTCTCCCCCCCTCTTCTCTCCTCCCCTGTTCTCCTCTCCTCTCCTCCCCTCCTCTCTTCTCCCTGGCTGAAGTAGATGCCAGCTGCAGCCTGAACAACTGTTTTCCCCTGTTCTCCTCTCCTCTCCTCCCCTCTCCTCTCCTCCCCTCCTCTCCTCTCTTCTCTCCTCTCTTCTCCCCTCCTCTCTTCTCCTACCCTCCTCTCTCTTCCCCTCTTCTCCCCTCCTCTCCTCTCCTCCCCTCCTCTCCTCTCCTCCTCTCTTCTCTCCTCTCCTCCTCTCCTCCCCTCCTCTCTTCTCCCTGGCTGAAGTAGATGCCAGCTGCAGCCTGAACAACTGTTTTCCCCTGTTCTCCTCTCCTCTCCTCCCCTCTCCTCTCCTACCCTCCTCTCTCTTCCCCTCTTCTCCCCCCCTCTCCTCTCCTCCCCTCTCCTCTCCCCCCTCTCCTCTCCTCCCCCCTCCTCCTCTCCTCTCCTCCTCTCCTCCCCTCCTCTCTTCTCCCTGGCTGAAGTAGATGCCAGCTGCAGCCTGAACAGCTGTTTTAATCCTAGAAAAGTGTCAAACAAATCGAGAGACGATCGATTATACGAAGCGAGAAACTCCAGATGTCAAGAGCTACGTTCCAAGTGGCACTTTATTCCCTATACAGTGCGTTACTTACCCTATGGGTCCTGGTCAACAGTAGTGCACTATGTAGGGAATAGGGTGTCACTTGGGACACGAGCCACGTGTCAACTCCTCAGCTGAAGGAGATAGCACGCTGCTGGTGGTTTGGTTCAGCTCCTGGCTGGGTGATAGAGGAACCAAAAACTAAAGACCAGATTGGTTATTGTGGTGGTTGTGATTGTGACCTCACTGGCTGTGTGGTTGTGACTGTGATCTCACTGGCTGTGTGATTGTGATTGTGACCTCACTGGCTGTGTGGTTGTGATTGTGACCTCACTGTCTGTGTGGTTGTGATTGTGACATCACTGGCTGTGTGGTTGTGATTGTGACCTCACTGGCTGTGTGGCCATCTGTTTTTAAGCACTACGATGAGGAAAACCATATCAACGGAGGTATTCTTCAGTAACTAAACCCCCAGAATCTTTATTTAACAAGGTAAATCAGGAACACATTCCCGTGCACAATGACTTCCTGAATGAGAACGACAGTAATCATCTCTTTAAATACCACATGTATCATTACCCTACATTCACACCAACACCAATCTGTCCCCAGTCATTCATTGGCTCTCTTATTAATAACACTACACTGACAACTCATCATCACATGCCAAGTCACTCCTCTGGGTGACTAGTGCAAAACACACACACACACACACACACACACACACACACACACTTGGTCGATAACCTAAAGTCAAGATATCTGCAGTGCAGTTTAGAGCACGAGGGGGACTTTCTCCCTACGCTGAAACTAGTGGACACTTCTGCAAATAAGAAGAAGGGAAAAAAATATGTTTTACCAACATGTGACAGAGAGCCAGACACAGATGGGATATGGAAAGCTATGATCACACACATTAATTCCATGTATTCCTTGTCATGAATGTTTCTGGCCTGATATAGAAGCCATGGCATGCCAATAATAGCCCCCAGCCCCCCCCCTCCAAAGTAATAATAGCCTACCCCCCAAGTATTGCAGGATGAAATCTCTTGACGCACCATCGTTTTTGAAATGTCCAAATGTTTTTTAAACAAGCAATACTTAGCAACAAGAATAATATGGCAACTACTGTATAAAAAACAACAACATAATATTAATAATTTATAATTATATCATTTATAATTAATAACTACTAATAGGCCTACAACTTAAAGCTCAGATGCACTGGTAGGATAGTCAAAATGTTTGCCTGCCGACAGTATGTAGCACCTCGCGACACCGGCGGCAGTCAATCTCTTTTGTGTTCACACAGCAAAGACCTTGGAGTCGTCAGTCACTCAGCCTTGTTGACATACTCCAAGCCAGAAGGTGGCAGTAGCGTTGTTTGGCAATGCATATCTTCTGTGCGTATTGCTTACGGTCTAGATTCCAAGCTGTCTGCGCTAATGTTGCTATTTTGTAGAAAATCCTTGTTGTTACTAGCCAGATGGCCACAGCTAGATAACTACCTGGCAAGATGATGAAGAAACCATTTAATTCACTCTACAGCCTTATTCTTAACTGGATAAAAATCCCTCATCAATCTACACACAATACCCCATAACGACAAAGCAAAAACAGGTTTTTAGATATTTTTGCAAATTCATTAAAAAAAAGAATAAAATGAAATATCACATTTGCATAAGTATTCAGACCCTTTACTCAGTACTTTGTTGAAGATCCTTTGGGGTATGACGCTACAAGCTTGGCACACCTGTATTTGGGGTGTTTCTCCCATTCTTCTCTGCAGATCCTCTCAAGCTCTGTCAGGTTGGATGGGGAGTGTCACTGAACAGCTATTTTCAGGTCTCTCCAGAGATGTTCGATCGGGTTCAAGTCCGGGCTCTGGCTGGGCCACACAAGGACATTGAGACTTGTCCTGAAGCCACTCCTGCTTTGTCTTGGCTGTGTGCTTAGGGTCGCTGTCATGTTGGAAGGTGAACCTTCACCCCAGTCTGAGGTCCTGAACGCTCTGGAGCAGGTTTTCATCAAGGATCTAAAGGATCTGTGCTTTGCTCCGTTCATCTTTCCCTCGATCCTGACTAGTCTCCCAAAAAAAATGTTTTTTCCCCAGATCTGTTCCTGTCTCAGAGCTCTACGTACAATTCCTTTGACCTCATGGCTTGGTGTTTGCTCTGACATGCACTGTCAACTGTGGGGCCTTTTATATAGACAGGTGTGCGCGTTTCCAAATCATGTCCAATCAATTGAATTTACCACAGGTGGACTCCAATCAAGTTGTAGAAACATCTTAAGGAAAGATCAACGGAAACAGGATGCACCTGAGTTCAATTTCGAGTCTCATTGCAAAGTGTCTGAACTCTTATGTAAATAAGGTATTTCTGTGCTGTTGCAAACTAAATACTAGCTAGAAACAAGAGGAAATCATGTGTTTAATAAAATAATAGACTCTTAGATTAAAAAAGGGGGTTCTAGATCAAACATTTATAAAAGGTCATTTAAAATGTGTACTTCCATTCAAACATTTATTTTATTTATTAAAGTCAGTCCAGCATGAGGATCCAAAACGACAGTGGTTGAACAGGCAAATAGCCTACCAATATTATATTTATTAAAGTTGAAATGTGTCACTTTTTGGGCGACGCAACCAAATTCACATAGAAATGTTAATTGAAAGCAAGTCTAAGAAGTGGTAGATTGGTTCTATATGCGGAATTTCTATGCTTCCCGTTTATAAAATGTTGCTTTTGCGTCTTTCACTTTCGGTTTTGTACATACAATATTTGTGGTTATTGAAAATATATTTCACAGCAGTTTAGATGGTACAATTATTCTCTACACTAAACTTGCTTGTTTTGTCACAAACTGAAAATTAGGCAAAACTAATTAGAACTTCAACAACCAGGAAATGACGGAACGATTTCTGCACATTGAATCTTTAAGGTAAGCAAAGTTGATTATTTAATTCAAATATATGAAGCCAAAGTCATGTGATAAATTATAGGCTAGATAAATAAAGTTGTATTAGAATTTAAGCACCGTTTGTAAGATAGCTAGCTATCTAGCTTAGACAGGAAAAAGGTAACGGTAAGCTACTTTAATTAGCCACTTTACACACTAACCAGCTAACTCTTATTATTTGTTATTATGTAATATGCCAAATAGAGCTACATATCATGCCTGACATTGGCAATTAGCTAATGGTTCCTTTTATTTCAGTATTCAGATGAGAGGACTATTACAGTAGATGACCACTGACCTCTTGAATGCATGTTATGAACAGTGGGCTGACTGAGAGGATGTATCTACATTATGTATGATAAGTCATGGTGATTCAAAAGTCTAGTTATTCATGACATGATTTTTAACACACTATCTATGTCTTGCTCAGTCTGGCAGTAACCCAGAACGATCAGAGACAGAGGATCTCTCTTCCGGTTGTTGCTGACAACAACTGCATGCAAGTTGTCATTCTATCTTTTGACTTAACTCATGTTTATTCCTGAGGATTAACTCGTGTTTATTCCTGAAGATTAACTCATGTTTATTCCTGAGGATTAACTCGTGTTTATTCCTGAAGATTAACTCGTGTTTATTCCTGAAGATTAACTCATGTTTATTCCTGAAGATTAACTCATGTTTATTCCTGAAGATTAACTCGTGTTTATTCCTGAAGATTAACTCGTGTTTATTCCTGAAGATTAACTCGTGTTTATTCCTGAAGATTAACTCGTGTTTATTCCTGAAGATTAACTTGTGTTTATTCCTGAAGATTAACTCATGTTTATTCCTGAAGATTAACTCGTGTTTATTCCTGAAGATTAACTCGTGTTTATTCCTGAAGATTAACTCATGTTTATTCCTGAAGATTAACTCATGTTTATTCCTGAAGATTAACTCGTGTTTATTCCTGAGGATTAACTCATGTTTATTCCTGAAGATTAACTAATGTTTATTCCTGAAGATTAACTCATGTTTATTCCTGAGGATTAACTCGTGTTTATTCCTGAAGATTAACTGAAGATTCCTGAAGATTAACTCATGTTTATTCCTGAAGATTAACTCGTGTATATTCCTGAAGATTAACTCATGTTTATTCCTGAAGATTAACTCATGTTTATTCCTGAAGATTAACTCGTGTTTATTCCTGAGGATTAACTCATGTTTATTCCTGAAGATTAACTAATGTTTATTCCTGAAGATTAACTCATGTTTATTCCTGAGGATTAACTCGTGTTTATTCCTGAAGATTAACTGAAGATTCCTGAAGATTAACTAATGTTTATTCCTGAAGATTAACTCATGTTTATTCCTGAAGATTAACTCATGTTTATGCTCCTTTGTTCTTCTTAACCCATACTGTACTGTTCTATAGAGAAGTATGCCAGACAACAACCCATACTGTACTGTTCTATAGAGAAGTCTGCCAGACAACCCATACTGTACTGTTCTATAGAGAAGTCAGCCAGACAACAACCCATACTGTACTGTTCTATAGAGAAGTCAGCCAGACAACCCATACTGTACTGTTCTATAGAGAAGTCAGCCAGACAATAACCCATACTGTACTGTTCTATAGAGAAGTCAGCCAGACAACCCATACTGTACTGTTCTATAGAGAAGTCAGCCAGACAACAACCCATACTGTACTGTTCTATAGAGAAGTCTGCCAGACAACAACCCATACTGTACTGTTCTATAGAGAAGTCAGCCAGACAATAACCCATACTGTACTGTTCTATAGAGAAGTCAGCCAGACAATAACCCATACTGTACTGTTCTATAGAGAAGTCAGACAGACAACCCATACTGTACTGTTCTATAGAGAAGTCAGCCAGACAAAAACTAGTACTGTACTGTTCTATAGAGAAGTCAGCCAGACAACCCATACTGTACTGTTCTATAGAGAAGTCAGCCAGACAACAACCCATACTGTACTGTTCTATAGAGAAGTCAGCCAGACAACAACCCATACTGTACTGTTCTATAGAGAAGTCAGCCAGACAACAACCCATACTGTACTGTTCTATAGAGAAGTCAGCCAGACAACCCATACTGTACTGTTCTATAGAGAAGTCAGCCAGACAACCCATACTGTACTGTTCTATAGAGAAGTCTGCCAGACAACAACCCATACTGTACTGTTCCATAGAGAAATCAGCCAGACAACAACCCATACTGTACTGTTCTATAGAGAAGTCAGCCAGACAACCCATACTGTACTGTTCTATAGAGAAGTCAGCCAGACAACAACCCATACTGTACTGTTCTATAGAGAAGTCAGCCAGACAACCCATACTGTACTGTTCTATAGAGAAGTCAGCAAGACAACCCATACTGTACTGTTCTATAGAGAAGTCAGCCAGACAACAACCCATACTGTACTGTTCTATAGAGAAGTCTGCCAGACAACCCATACTGTACTGTTCTATAGAGAAGTCAGCCAGACAACAACCCATACTGTACTGTTCTATAGAGAAGTCAGCCAGACAACCCATACTGTAATGTTCTATAGAGAAGTCAGCCAGGCAACAACCCATACTGTACTGTTCTATAGAGAAGTCAGCCAGACAACCCATACTGTACTGTTCTATAGAGAAGTCAGCCAGACAACCCATACTGTACTGTTCTATAGAGAAGTCAGACAGACAACCCATACTGTACTGTTCTATAGAGAAGTCAGCCAGGCAACAACCCATACTGTACTGTTCTATAGAGAAGTCAGCCAGACAACCCATACTGTACTGTTCTATAGAGAAGTCAGCCAGACAACCCATACTGTACTGTTCTATAGAGAAGTCAGCCAGACAACAACCCATACTGTACTGTTCTATAGAGAAGTCAGCCAGACAACAACCCATACTGTACTGTTCTATAGAGAAGTCAGCCAGGCAACAACCCATACTGTACTGTTCTATAGAGAAGTCAGCCAGACAACAACCCATACTGTACTGTTCTATAGAGAAGTCAGCCAGACAACCCATTCTGTACTGTTCTATAGAGAAGTCAGCCAGACAACCCATACTGTACTGTTCTATAGAGAAGTCAGCCAGACAATAACCCATACTGTACTGTTCTATAGAGAAGTCAGCCAGACAACCCATCCTGTACTGTTCTATAGAGAAGTTAGCCAGACAACCCATACTGTACTGTTCTATAGAGAAGTCAGCCAGGCAACAACCCATACTGTACTGTTCTATAGAGAAGTCAGCCAGACAACAACCCATACTGTACTGTTCTATAGAGAAGTCAGCCAGGCAACAACCCATACTGTACTGTTCTGTAGAGAAGTCAGCCAGACAACAACCCATACTGTACTGTTCTATAGAGAAGTCAGACAGACAACCCATACTGTACTGTTCTATAGAGAAGTCAGCCAGACAACAACCCATACTGTACTGTTCTATAGAGAAGTCAGCCAGACAACCCATACTGTACTGTTCTATAGAGAAGTCAGCCAGACAACAACCCATACTGTACTGCTCTATAGAGAAGTCAGCCAGACAACAACCCATACTGTACTGTTCTATAGAGAAGTCAGCCAGACAACCCATACTGTACTGTTCTATAGAGAAGTCAGCCAGACAACCCATACTGTACTGTTCTATAGAGAAGTCAGCCAGACAACAACCCATACTGTACTGTTCTATAGAGAAGTCAGCCAGGCAACAACCCATACTGTACTGTTCTATAGAGAAGTCAGCCAGACAACAACCCATACTGTACTGTTCTATAGAGAAGTCAGACAGACAACCCATTCTGTACTGTTCTATAGAGAAGTCAGCCAGACAACCCATACTGTACTGTTCTATAGAGAAGTCAGCCAGACAATAACCCATACTGTACTGTTCTATAGAGAAGTCAGCCAGACAACCCATACTGTACTGTTCTATAGAGAAGTTAGCCAGACAACCCATACTGTACTGTTCTATAGAGAAGTCAGCCAGGCAACAACCCATACTGTACAGTTCTATAGAGAAGTCAGCCAGACAACAACCCATACTGTACTGTTCTATAGAGAAGTCAGCCAGGCAACAACCCATACTGTACTGTTCTGTAGAGAAGTCAGCCAGACAACAACCCATACTGTACTGTTCTATAGAGAAGTCAGACAGACAACCCATACTGTACTGTTCTATAGAGAAGTCAGCCAGACAACAACCCATACTGTACTGTTCTATAGAGAAGTCAGCCAGACAACCCATACTGTACTGTTCTATAGAGAAGTCAGCCAGGCAACAACCCATACTGTACTGTTCTATAGAGAAGTCAGCCAGACAACAACCCATACTGTACTGTTCTATAGAGAAGTCAGCCAGACAACAACCCATACTGTACTGTTCTATAGAGAAGTCAGCCAGACAACCCATACTGTACTGTTCAATAGAGAAGTCAGCCAGACAACCCATACTGTACTGTTCTATAGAGAAGTCAGCCAGACAACAACCCATACTGTACTGTTCTATAGAGAAGTCAGCCAGACAACAACCCATACTGTACTGTTCTATAGAGAAGTCAGCCAGGCAACAACCCATACTGTACTGTTCTATAGAGAAGTCAGCCAGACAACAACCCATACTGTACTGTTCTATAGAGAAGTCAGCCAGACAACAACCCATACTGTACTGTTCTATAGAGAAGTCAGCCAGACAACCCATACTGTACTGTTCTATAGAGAAGTCAGCCAGACAACCCATACTGTACTGTTCTATAGAGAAGTCAGCCAGACAACAACCCATACTGTACTGTTCTATAGAGAAGTCAGCCAGACAACAACCCATACTGTACTGTTCTATAGAGAAGTCAGCCAGACAACCCATACTGTACTGTTCTATAGAGAAGTCAGCCAGACAACCCATACTGTACTGTTCTATAGAGAAGTCAGACAGACAACCCATACTGTACTGTTCTATAGAGAAGTCAGCCAGGCAACAACCCATACTGTACTGTTCTATAGAGAAGTCAGCCAGACAACAACCCATACTGTACTGTTCTATAGAGAAGTCAGCCAGACAACCCATACTGTACTGTTCTATAGAGAAGTCAGCCAGACAACCCATACTGTACTGTTCTATAGAGAAGTCAGCCAGACAACAACCCATACTGTACTGTTCTATAGAGAAGTCAGCCAGGCAACAACCCATACTGTACTGTTCTATAGAGAAGTCAGCCAGACAACAACCCATACTGTACTGTTCTATAGAGAAGTCAGCCAGACAACCCATTCTGTACTGTTCTATAGAGAAGTCAGCCAGACAACCCATACTGTACTGTTCTATAGAGAAGTCAGCCAGACAATAACCCATACTGTACTGTTCTATAGAGAAGTCAGCCAGACAACCCATACTGTACTGTTCTATAGAGAAGTTAGCCAGACAACCCATACTGTACTGTTCTATAGAGAAGTCAGCCAGGCAACAACCCATACTGTACTGTTCTATAGAGAAGTCAGCCAGACAACAACCCATACTGTACTGTTCTATAGAGAAGTCAGCCAGGCAACAACCCATACTGTACTGTTCTGTAGAGAAGTCAGCCAGACAACAACCCATACTGTACTGTTCTATAGAGAAGTCAGACAGACAACCCATACTGTACTGTTCTATAGAGAAGTCAGCCAGACAACAACCCATACTGTACTGTTCTATAGAGAAGTCAGCCAGACAACCCATACTGTACTGTTCTATAGAGAAGTCAGCCAGGCAACAACCCATACTGTACTGTTCTATAGAGAAGTCAGCCAGACAACAACCCATACTGTACTGTTCTATAGAGAAGTCAGCCAGACAACAACCCATACTGTACTGTTCTATAGAGAAGTCAGCCAGACAACCCATACTGTACTGTTCTATAGAGAAGTCAGCCAGACAACCCATACTGTACTGTTCTATAGAGAAGTCAGCCAGACAACAACCCATACTGTACTGTTCTATAGAGAAGTCAGCCAGACAACAACCCATACTGTACTGTTCTATAGAGAAGTCAGCCAGGCAACAACCCATACTGTACTGTTCTATAGAGAAGTCAGCCAGACAACAACCCATACTGTACTGTTCTATAGAGAAGTCAGCCAGACAACAACCCATACTGTACTGTTCTATAGAGAAGTCAGCCAGACAACCCATACTGTACTGTTCTATAGAGAAGTCAGCCAGACAACCCATACTGTACTGTTCTATAGAGAAGTCAGCCAGACAACAACCCATACTGTACTGTTCTATAGAGAAGTCAGCCAGACAACAACCCATACTGTACTGTTCTATAGAGAAGTCAGCCAGGCAACAACCCATACTGTACTGTTCTATAGAGAAGTCAGCCAGACAACAACCCATACTGTACTGTTCTATAGAGAAGTCAGCCAGACAACAACCCATACTGTACTGTTCTATAGAGAAGTCAGCCAGACAACCCATACTGTACTGTTCTATAGAGAAGTCAGCCAGAGTTGGTACCAAGATTGACATGGATCATCTTTAAAACAAACAGATGCCTCCCTGGCCACCACTGCATATTTCCAAACTATGTTTGCATATAAGGACAATAAAACCTCCAAACTATGCAGGTATTATTTTCATCCACTTTTTTTTTTAAATAGTTTATTATATTATATTCTTAGCAAAAAATATCTTTAAAAAATAATTCATAAATGGCGCCATACAGGGTTCTACATGGAAAAAGAACCCTTGGGGTTCTGATCAAAGAACCCTTTAAAAGGATTCTATATCGAACTTTTAGGGGTTCCATGTGATAGAACCCCATTTGTTTCTATAACATTTCTAAGAGTGTTTTAAACAGTGAATAGAGAGTGTGAATAATGCAACACATATATGTTTTTAATACAATAGGTAGACATAGGCTAACGCATACAGGAGCAGAAAGACGGCCGTTTCCAAATGATCTGCGGGACAACAAAAATATTGTACTTCCCCAAAAAGTGTCTGTCTGACCGACCGCCGGTTCTCAACTGCAGCATGAACATTTTTCGACCACGCCGCAATGATCTCTTGTCGGGACCCGCGGGAACTCAGACATCTACTCCAAGGAGCATGTTTATCACATACCTTTGTGAATTCAGTGAGAATGACCCTGTATTGATCCTTGCGTCCTGTGGTGAGGTAGAATCACCTTAACCTCGGCGTAGTAAGGGTTCAAAATAGTTAGCATTGACACCAATGGTAAAAAATAAAATCCCATTAAAGTACACTCTGTGATGCGCTTAGTGAAGAGAATACTCTAGTTGACTGACACCACATATAACCCAATACATTAATCTGATCTGCATAAACCAGCCATTGTATAGAAGAATCAGATGTTATTACTCACATGCTTGGTAAACAGCAAGTGTGCTTTAACAGTGAAACGCTTACTGTGAGTTGTGTGTTGGGTGTTGCGTTTGTCAAATCGTACCAGCACCTACCTACCTATGGTCTTATGTTCATTCATTACAAAACTATTCCAAATATGAATCAAAACTCACTGCAGAAAATGTATTTAACAAAATAAACCGGATAGTGCTTGAATTTCTAACCAATTTACAATGCAGACGAAGTGAAACGAAATATATTCCCCAAACGCAGAAACACACACACACACACTGCCGCCCTCTGTGTGCACATAAAAACCTATGCGTATTACTGTGACAGTAAAGAAATGATCCAACTGAAATCTAAAGCAAGTTCCAAGGTTTACGGGAAATAATTAAAATATCTCACCTCAGAATGAAAAACTGCACGTAGAATCCGTAATATCCCTTTCCCCACTGGAGTAGAGCGCGCACTTTCGAGATGACTCTCTCTCTCCGATGAAGAAAGTGTACCGATAAAAATTGAAACCTGTGAGTTTGTACTGGTATCAGTCGCAGGTCTCCTCAGCCACGCAATTCAGAATATTCATCACTTGCGAAAAGCCTTTGGAGAGTTATTGGTAAGAGAACGAAACCACCAGGGCAATAGCCCGCGTTGGACAACTACGGAGTGTACAGCTGGATATCCTCATTCACGAGCGTATTGACTTGTATGAGCTCGAGAAACCGAGAAAGCCTGAAATGACCTGACTCTACGGCAGCCCTGCCAGCCAATCACAGTCAAGAACGAACTAAGCGGGCTAATGCTTTCAAAACAACTGGGAACTGGGAAATCAATTAAATTCAAAGGACTTTATTGGCATGGGATTTGTGTTATTTTTTATTTAACTAGGCAAGTCAGTTATGCACAAATTATTATTAATTGGACGACGCTGGTCCAATTGTGCGATGCCCTATGGGACTCCCAATCACGGCCGTTTGTGATTCGAACCAGGATGTCTGTAGGGAACAAGGCACCATACAGGAGATGCAGTGCCTTAGACTGCTGCGCCACCCGGGAGCCCAAAGGGTGAAGTAGATAATAAACAAAAGTGAAATAAACAATCAAAAATGAACAGTAACAATTACACTCATAAAAGTTTATAAGGAATGGAGACATTTCAAATGTGGATGGATGGATATGGATATGTACTGTGTTATAACCATGTGCAAATAGTCAGGTCATTACAGTACTGAAGGAAAATAAATCAACATAAATATGGGTTTTATTTACAATGGTGTTTGTTCTTCACTGGTTGCCCTTTTCTCGTGGCAACAGGTCACAAATCGTACTGCTGCGATGAAACACTGTCGTATTTCACCCAATAGATGTGGGAGTTTATCACAATTGGAAATCTGAGACTTCCTAGTGTAGCTGTGATTTGCATCGACTGAAAGTTGATTGCATTCGATTTGGAACCGGGCTGCCTCCTGGGCATAACCCAGGATTATTATATGGATATATATTTTATATATATATATATATACATGTTTTTTTGGTGCGACCCCGGTGCCTCGTTCAAGCCCACGGGGAATTCGACTCAAAATAAAAGTAACGTAATTAAGAACGTGTAATAACCACGCTATATCTGCCTTCCCAATAAAAACTTGTCTGTATTTTATGAAAAAGAGATGTATGTTTTCTGGACAATGTACCATGCTGCCTCGTTGCCAAAATGACTGAGCACCCGCAGATTATTGTTCAATTTGAGATGTGGGGGAGGTACCCGATGACATGACGGGCATGTGGGGGAGGTACCCGATGACATGACGTGTATGTGGGGGAGGTACCAGATGACATGACGTGTATGTGGGGGAGGTACCAGATGAAATGAGGGGCATATGGGTGAGGTACACATCCACTGACAGCAAATCAGACAACTTCTGCTGTTTCTAGGAAACATGACACTAACCATATTTTCATTCAACCATTTCATGCCGATGAATTACCTGACGCATGAAAAAAGTAACCACCAGGCAGATGGAAACATAAAATGCCTGTACAATTTGTTTCGTTCGACATGGTGGGATCTTTTTGTGTCGGTAAAATGTATGATGTGACAAATGGAAAAGCCTTTATGCGCAAATATTTTTTTAAATGTTTAAATTGAACCTTATTTAACTAGGCAAGTCAGTTAAGAAACCTAGCTACTGAGACCTAGCTACTGAACCCCTAGCTACTGAAACCTAGCCACTGAGACCTAGCTACTGAACCCTAGCTACTGAACCCCTAGCTACTGAACTCTAGCTATTGAACCCCTAGCTACTGAACCCCTAGCTACTGAACCCCTAGCTACTGAATCCCTAGCTACTGAACCCCTAGCCACTGAGACCTAGCTACTGAACCCCTAGCTACTGAACCCTAGCTACTGAAACCTAGCCACTGAGACCTAGCTACTGAACCCTAGCTACTGAACCCCTAGCTACTGAACTCTAGCTATTGAACCCCTAGCTACTGAACTCTAGCTATTGAACCCCTAGCTACTGAACCCCTAGCTACTGAACCCCTAGCTACTGAACCCCTAGCTTCTGAACCCCTAGCTACTGGACCCTTGCTACTGAACCCCTAGCTATTAAACCCTAGCTACTGATCCCCTAGCTACTGAACCCCTAGCTACTGAACCCCTAGCTACTGAACCCCTAGCTTCTGAACCCCTAGCTACTGGACCCTTGCTACTGAACCCCTAGCTATTAAACCCTAGCTACTGATCCCCTAGCTACTGAACCCTAGCTACTGAACCCCTAACTACTAAACCCCTAGCTTCTGAACCCCTAGCTACTGAACCCCTAGCTACTGGACCCTAGCTACTGAACCCCTAGCTACTGAACCCCTAGCAACTGAACCCCTAGCTACTGGCAGACATGGCATTCGCCTTTGTCATTGCCAATGAAGTTGATGCAATCGAAATCCCACTTCTACATGAAGCTGAACATGATCAACATGTTCCAAGGAATTAATATACTGATGATAATGTATAGAACCCCACAGTGGAGGTGTCATGATACCCATATAACCTAGCGGTCAAACATGGAAATGGTTCTAATTGTTTTTCCACCATTCATTTTCTCATTGGGGATTTTTAGAAACACTTAAAAATAAGGGCTGTGATTCGTATAGGCTTACCATGGCGTGACGTTTTGATAGCCGTGTACGTCTCGCTCGGACAAGGTGACTTTTATCAGTAACCACGTGAGAGGTGGGAATTTACCAGATGTGAAGTCGTAAATACCAGTTGGATGCATTAACTTGCTTTCAACTCGTTGAGAAACGCTGATTGGCTAACGTCCAACAAGTTGCGTAAACCATAAACTAAAAGTACAGTTATCACACTTGTCAACAAATTATAGTGCTATTATAGTGCTCAAAAAGACATATTAATATATTGCTTTTTATAGTGGGCTTAATGATTTGCTGTTGCATTTAACTGCTGAAAATGCTGTTTTCAAGGTCATTTTCTTAGTAGGTGACATTAGAGGTCAGCATGATAGATGAGTTTTCCACTAGTAATTACCAGTCGGAGGGCCGTTCAAGTGGGAGAGGCTATACGGACACGCCAGGAATCCAAGTGGACGGTGACTGCACATTCGCTAGCAGAACGAAGAGCAATGGCTATCTATTTGTTCGCTGACTTTTATCTCGTTAGGAAACCGCCTCACCTGTCTCATTTTCACCACGACTTCCTCTTTCAAATCCCGGGGATTATGTACAATTTTTAAAAAGTATCCAGAAGCCGTTTTCGTTCATAGGAAAATGATGGCGGGGGACATTATGTACAATTTTTTTAATGTAAGGAGAGGGGAGTAGCTAGCTAGTGTAGCTAATGTCAGGCCATGGTGACAGCTAAAGCACATTTATTGTAGTGATTTTCCTAGAAAACGTACAACTACGGCATAACGTTACGATTTGTTTGTAGCCGCAAGTATAAATTAAACACATGGAAAGGACTGAACTGAATTTACCGAATCCGTTCGTCTCCACTCGGCACTCGCTGCCCCGACAAACCTCATCAATTAGGGCACCAGGCGTGTCCGTTTAACCTCTCCCGTTCCTAGTGATTTTTTCCCAGTTGTAAGTGGTAAATCCCCACTTCCCGCTTTGTTACGAACGCAGCAATAATCTCTCACTCTATTATTCATAGCTGAGTTGGAGGAGCTCTTTGGTAATTATGCTGAGTTGGAGGAGCTCTTTGGTAATTATATGCATCAGAAGATGTGCGATAATAACCAAGGAAATCTTTGAACACAGGCATGTCGTTATCATTTTAGGGATCTAATAAACTGTAGTGACTGATGTCTCAAACAATGTTTTAGGGGACTAAACAGTTGTGACATTCATTCATTGCCCAAATAATTGAATGTGACAATTGTTTAAACAAGCAATGGTAAGCCTGTGCAGAATTGAGTTTTGTGTAATTGATTTAGACATTTATAATGAGTTTTTTTAAAAATTAAATATTTAAGCATTTGTAGCTAAGTTTAGCAATTAAGGTTTCGATTTTGTGTCATGCAGGTTTTACAGATGGCGTGGCAGTGCTGTGTAATATCCCTATAGTTATCAATGGCAACTTGTTTGATTGTGATGTGGGTAAATACAATAAAAAATCTAATATATTCTAACCCATCTGCCAAAAAATATTCCACAAAATCAAAACACCATTGAAATAACATGATCAACGTGGAGACCAGGCTGGGATCAAATACCATATATTTAAATTATTTTTCAACAACAAGTATTTAGATAAACCTTTATTTAAAATTAAAATAAAAAGTCGGATATTGGAATGTATTTCAGAAGACTCAAAGACACTCCCATGCATTTACCCAGCTATTTGAAAATACTTTCAAAATACAATTAATTTGGTCAACTATTTGTTTTTTCTTCTTCAAATAAACATTCAAATACTGAAATAAAAGTACATTTTTTTTTGGAGCTGTGTATTTGAAAATACCCAAATACACAGAAATATGTTTTTAAATAAAAGTTTTTGAACCCAGGCCTGGTGGAGGCTATCAATAGGCTGGACTGGCATTTAACTTATCCCCCAACTCTGATAAAAACACATCTATACTAGAGACTTCCTCATTGAACAATGGTGAGCCTGGCTTTTCACACACAAATAAACTTTACTCAGAGAAGAACTTAACACGGCCCAGATTCTCATTTGGACCTTGCCTCCTCCGTCCTCTCTTCCTCCGAGACCCAGAAACCGATAAGGGGTCGAGGAGTGTCAATTCACTAGTAGGCGAACGAAAGAGTCCGCTCACTTCATTGATTACCTACTTCGGCAGCAGCAAGCGCAATAGTATCCTCGCGGTAGAAAGTGTTTTAATCAGTTGCTGTTTTCTTAAAAGAGGAAAGCATGGAATGATTTAAAAATGATATGGTACTCATCCTTTCACCTTATTTTGGGATTCCACCCTGTAAACGTTAATTTGCCTGATGACGTGCGATTAGAGGACAGTCTCATTTCATACAAGAGCATTTGCATCCATGTTCCCTCCAAGATTTACCTTTGACCTTTTTCAAAAGGAGGCAAGAGAGGACAGAGGACCCAGACGCAAAACCAAATGAGATTCTCCCAAGGAATTCCTTCTATCCACCGAAGAGCCCAACCCTCTCTCTCTCCCTTCCCTGATGCCCCACAAAATACTACATTCACTTTCTCTTTCTCCGACACACACATATTCTCTCTCTCTTACCCTATGCTACAGCGGTATAATACAGCGTTCAAAACAACTAGGCACTAGGAAATCTCAGACTTCAGTGCGTAACAAAGCAGCTGGGAACTCTGAGAAATCTATTTGAACGGTCATCCAACTCGGGCCTCTTTCTCCGACTTACCTATAACTGAAGATCACTGACGTCATGATTTGACCTTGTAATTTTCAAGAGTTCCCAGTTGTTTTGAAGGCAGCATAATAAACAGCTTTCTCAGTACATTTAATGACAGTCTAGAACTAGGGAAAAGTTAATAGCAGGTATTAGGATCAGGATGGCGTTGTCCGTTATAACGTATGGCTGACATGGATTTAAAACGTATAAGATTTCCGCTAAAATGGATTTAAACATGTTTATTGTTTTTATTTCACCTTTATTTAACCAGGTAGGCTAGTTGAGAACACCTTTATTTAACCAGGTAGGCTAGTTGAGAACACCTTTATTTAACCAGGTAGGCCAGTTGAGAACAAGTTCTCATTTACAACTGCGACCTGGTCAAGATAAAGCAAAGCAGTGTGACACAAACAACAACAACAGAGTTACACATGGAATAAACAAACGTACAGTCAATAATACAATAGAAGAAAGAACAAAACAGACTCGATAAGATTTATGTTGGCCTAGTTTGATTATGGAGCTGTTTTGTAATATTTCAGAAGGGAGGTTAGTAACCTGGTCTAATGTTAGTAACCTGGTCTAATGTTAGTAACCTGGTCTAATGCTAGTAACCTGGTCTAATGTTAGTAACCTGGTCTAATGTTAGTAACCTGGTCTAATGTTAGTAACCTGGTCTAATGATAGTAACCTGGTCTAATGTTAGTAACCTGGTCTAATGTTAGTAACCTGGTCTAATGTTAGTAACCTGGTCTAATGATAGTAACCTGGTCTAATGCTAGTAACCTGGTCTAATGCTAGTAACCTGGTCTAATGTTAGTAACCTGGTCTAATGTTAGTAACCTGGTCTAATGTTAGTAACCTGGTCTAATGTTAGTAACCTGGTCTAATGTTAGTAACCTGGTCTAATGTTAGTAACCCGGTCTAATGTTAGTAACCCGGTCTAATGATAGTAACCTGGTCTAATGCTAGTAACCTGGTCTAATGTTAGTAACCTGGTCTAATGTTAGTAACCTGGTCTAATGCTAGTAACCTGGTCTAATGTTAGTAACCTGTTCTATTGTTAGTAACCTGGTCTAATGATAGTAACCTGGTCTAATGTTAGTAACCTGGTCTAATGATAGTAACCTGGTCTAACGTTAGTAACCTGGTCTAATGTTAGTAACCTGGTCTAATGTTAGTAACCTGGTCTAATGCTAGTAACCTGGTCTAATGTTAGTAACCTGGTCTAATGTTAGTAACCTGGTCTAATGTTAGTAACCTGGTCTAATGTTAGTAACCTGGTCTAATGCTAGTAACCTGGTCTAATGTTAGTAACCTGGTCTAATGTTAGTAACCTGGTCTAATGTTAGTAACCTGGTCTAATGATAGTAACCTGGTCTAATGTTAGTAACCTGGTCTAATGTTAGTAACCTGGTCTAATGTTAGTAACGTGGTCTAATGTTAGTAACCTGGTCTATTGTTAGTAACCTGGTCTAATGTTAGTAACCTGGTCTAATGCTAGTAACCTGGTCTAATGATAGTAACCTGTTCTATTGTTAGTAACCTGGTCTAATGCTAGTAACCTGGTCTAATGTTAGTAACCTGTTCTATTGTTAGTAACCTGGTCTAATGTTAGTAACCTGGTCTAATGTTAGTAACCTGGTCTAATGTTAGTAACCTGGTCTAATGCTAGTAACCTGGTCTAATGATAGTAACCTGGTCTAATGATAGTAACCTGGTCTAATGTTTTTGAAATAGTTGCTGAAATACTTGGTCCTCCTCACAATCACCGTTTAAAATAATAATAATTTAACTTGGCAAGTCAGTTAAGAACAAATGTATTCTTATTTACAATGATGGCCTACCCCTGACAAAAACCTCCCCTAACCCAGATGACCCTGGGCCAATTGTGCACCAACCTATGGGACTCCTGATCACGGCAGGTTGTGACACAGCCTGGGAACGAACCAGGGTCTGTAGTGACGCCTTATTAAACCACTGCGCCACTCGGGAGGCGCACTCGTGTTTGGTTCAGTATAAATTCAGGAAGAATTTTAAAAATCTAATTCAAATGAATGGAAAATAGACATCCCTCACTTTTCAGATGTCTTTTGAATGTCAATTCACTTCCTGGAGTTCCTGAATTGACCTCAACCCAACTGTGCTTCACACCTTTAACTCAAAACCGTTCATAAAACAATTCCTAACACCTCTTTTAGCTGAGCTGACCGGTGGTGAGCTAAGCACTGCTCCCCGCCCATTCAGCTAGCCATCAACATGTCTATTTACTACGCTGCAGTAGCCCCTGATGATGACATCATAAAAGGAGTCTGAGAATGTTGACAGACACATTCAGCTAGCCATCAACAATCAACCATCTATTTACTACGCTGCAGTAGCCCCCTGATGATGACATCATAAAAGGAGTCTGAGAATGTTGACAGACACATTCAGCTAGCCATCAACATGTCTATTTACTACGCTGCAGTAGCCCCTGATGATGACATCATAAAAGGAGTCTGAGAATGTTGACAGACACATTCAGCTAGCCATCAACATGTCTATTTACTACGCTGCAGAAGCCCCTGATGATGACATCATAAAAGGAGTCTGAGAATGTTGACAGACACATTCAGCTAGCCATCAACATGTCTATTTACTACGCTGCAGTAGCCCCTGATGATGACATCATAAAAGGAGTCTGAGAATGTTGACAGACACATTCAGATCCTTTTCACGAAGAACACAAACACACACGTTGTGTTCATTAGACACAAACATTAGGATGAAGTGAATTACATGCGACAGCAACGTGAGTGGTATAGATAAGGAGTAAACAAGCGTATAAAAAATAACCATTCGATACCAATGCATTTTTATTGGTAAGACAATTCATAATAAACTGCAAAATGGCACAGAACATAATAAACATCATTACAATTGAGATTGTCTCAGTATTTCACTGAGACCCTGGACGCGACCCCACTCTCCCAGGGTGTCTCAGGGAGAGTTGGGATATACAAAACACACCTTTTTTGAAATAGGACCAATATAAGCACCCACCAAATTATTCTTGTTATCCTAAGAAATCCTAGGATTAAAACCCATTGTATAGTTTTTTTTTTTTTGAAAGCAGAATGTACACTCCAAACAAGTGACCAGGCAAATAAGTAAACAAATACTGAGAGCCTAGTCCTTTCCAATTTAGAAGGCAACGAATGCTCACCACACCAGACACGAGTCAAATACATAACGTACATCAAATACTGTATTTGGCCCAGATCTGCATCACATCCCACCCTGTCTATGTGGTCTCTGATTCAGTCCCATCTCTGTCCCCAGCTACATTATCCAGTGTAGTAGTGGTCGAGGCCCCGGAACCACCCCCTGCTACCCCTTCCGTCCTGCTACACTGGTGGCAGCAGCTGTGATGTGTCTGGTTCCTCTGCTGGTTCTGGGCCAGGCCAGTGAGGAGCTGCAGTACCCTGACCTCATGTTCCATCCGAGCCCTCTCTCTCCGGTCCTCCCTGTCTGCTGCCTCCCTCTGCCTCCTCTCCTCTCTCTCCAGCCACTGAGACAGGAGGTCCTGCTGCCAGCGAGTCTGAGATAGAGACACAGGGTCATTCCATGTCATATCAGCAAGCCATGACACCTGCCGTCTCTGATTGATCTGAAATCGTTTCTGTAGTTAGAAACGGAGCAGATCAGCGTCCCTGAAACATTATTTTATTGAAATCTAATTTGATCTCTGAGAAATTAAACTAATTTGATTGACACCCAAACAGGCCATTTAAATTCTAGGATTCATATAATATTCAATAACTATAGTACATAAAATCCGATTTGGACCAAAACAATTTCTAACAATGAGTAAGACATGAGGATTCCAAAGAAAATGGTCAAAAGCCACCCACGGACCCCCCATGCCGATCCCACCCACGGACCACCCCCATGCCGATCCCACCCACGGACCCCCCATGCCGATCCCACCCACGGACCCCCCATATCGATCCCACCCACGGACCACCCCCATGCCGATCCCACCCACGGACCCCCCATATCGATCCCACCCACGGACCCCCCATATCGATCCGACCCACGGACCCCCCATGCCGATCCCACCCACGGACCCCCCAATGCCGATCCCACCCACGGACCCCCCATATCGATCCCACCCACGGACCCCCCAATGCCGATCCCACCCACGGACCCCCCATATCGATCCCACCCACGGACCCCCCATGCCGATCCCACCCACGGACCCCCCCATGCCGATCCCACCCACGGACCCCCCCCCATGCCGATCCCACCCACGGACCCCCCCCCCATGCCGATCCCACCCACGGACCCCCCCCCCCATGCCGATCCCACCCACGGACCCCCCCCATGCCGATCCCACCCACGGACCCCCCCCATGCCGATCCCACCCACGGACCCCCCATGCCGATCCCACCCACGGACCCCCCCCATGCCGATCCCACCCACGGACCCCCCCCATGCCGATCCCACCCACGGACCCCCCCCATGCCGATCCCACCCACGGACCCCCCCCATGCCGATCCCACCCACGGACCCCCCATGCCGATCCCACCCACGGACCCCCCCATGCCGATCCCACCCACGGACCCCCCCCCCATGCCGATCCCACCCACGGAACCCCCCCCCCATGCCGATCCCACCCACGGAACCCCCCCATGCCGATCCCACCCACGGACCCCCCCATGCCGATCCCACCCACGGACCCCCCATGCCGATCCCACCCACGGACCCCCCATGCCGATCCCACCCACGGACACCCCCATGCCGATCCCACCCACGGACCCCCCCATGCCGATCCCACCCACGGACCCCCCATGCCGATCCCACCCACGGACCCCCCCCATGCCGATCCCACCCACGGACCCCCCCATGCAAATCCCACCCACGGACCCCCCCATGCAAATCCCACCCAAAAAGTTAGTATATACAGAGAATTCGGAACGTACTCAGAACCCTTGACTTTTTCCACATTTTGTTACGTTACAGCCTTATTCTAAAATTGATTAAATTGTTTTCCTCCCTCATCAATCTACACACAATACCCCATAATGACATCACAATACCCCATAATGACATCACAATACCCCATAATGACAAAGCAAAAACAGGTTTTTAGAAATAACTATACCTTACATAAGTATTCAGACCCTTTGCTACGAGACTCGAAACTGAGTTCAGGTGCATCCTGTTCAGGTGCATCCTGTTTCCATTGATCATCCTTAAGATATTTCTACAACTTGAGTCCACCTGTGGTAAATTCAATTGATTGGACATGATTTGGAAAGGTACACACCTGTCAGTAAAAGGCACATGGCAGCCCGCATGGATTTTGCCAAAAGGCACCTAAATGACACTGACCATGAGAAACAAGATTCTCTGGTCTGATGAAACCAATATTCCAAATACATTTTTATTGGTCACGCGTGATTAGCAGATGTTATTGTGTGTGTAGCGAAATGTTTGTGCTTCTAGCTCCGAGATTGAACTCTTTGGCCTGAATGCCAAGCGTCAGGTCTGGAGGGATCCTGGCACCATCCCTACGGTGAAGCATGGTGGTGGCAGCATCACTACAATGAAGCACGGTGGTGGCAGCATCACTACAATGAAGCATGGTGGTGGCAGCATCACTACAGTGAAGCATGGTGGTGGCAGCATCACTACAGTGAAGCATGGTGGTGGCAGCATCACTACAGTGAAGCATGGTGGTGGCAGCATCACTACAGTGAAGCATGGTGGTGGCAGCATCACTACAGTGAAGCATGGTGATGGCAGCATCACTACATTGAAGCATGGTGGTGGCAGCATCACTACAGTGAAGCATGGTGGTGGCAGCATCACTACAGTGAAGCATGGTGGTGGCAGCATCACTACAGTGAAGCATGGTGGTGGCAGCATCACTACAATGAAGCATGGTGGTGGCAGCATCACTACAGTGAAGCATGGTGGTGGCAGCATCACTACAGTGAAGCATGGTGGTGGCAGCATCACTACAGTGAAGCATGGTGGTGGCAGCATCATGCTGTGCATCATGCTGTGGGTATGTTTTCAGCGGCAGGGACTGGGAGACTAGTCAGGATCGAGGGAAAGATGAACAGAGCAAAGATCCTTGATGAAAACCTGCTCCACAGCACTCAGGACCTCAGACTGGGGCGAAGGTTCACCGTCCAACAGGACAACCACCCTAAGCACACAGCCAAGACAATGCAGGAGTGGCTTCTGGACAAGTCTCTGAATGTCCTTGAGTGGCCCAGCCAGAGCCCGGACATAAACCCAATCGAACATCTCTGGAGAGACCTGAAAATAGCTGTGCAGTAACACTCCCCATCCAACCTGACAGAGCTTGAGAGGATCTGCAGAGAAGAATGTGAGAAACTCCCCAAATACAGGTGTACCAAGCTTGTAGCGTCATACCCGAGAAGAGAAGACTTGAGGCTGTAATCAATGCCAAAGGTGCTTCAACAAAGTACTTAGTAAAAGATCTGAATACTTATGTAAATGTGATATTTAAGGGTTTTATTTTTAATACATTTGCAAAAAATGCAAAAAAAAAGCTTTTGCTTTTGTCATTATGGGGTATTGTGTGTAGATTGATGAGGAAACAAAACTATTGAATCCATTTTTAGAATAAGGCTGTAACGTAACAAAATGTGGAAAAAGTCAAGGGGTCTGAATACTTTCCGAATGCTCTGTATTATCAGTTCTGTCTGACCTGTAGTAGTATGGGGCTGCAGCTCTGACTATTGTTTCTTTCTCAGTGTTTCTCTGTTCCCTGTCGTACCTTATCCATGGACTGCTTATAGGGTAAGGAAACCAATGTAATTTTGGTGAACTATCCCTTTAACATTTAGGGGGTTGCTGTTCCTCGATGGCGCTGTTCCTAATAGCAGTAACAGCGCCATATAGTGGTCAGAACACGGTAATATCAGGATGCAGAATGGGACATAAAGTTCAGAGAGCAGACAGAGAACTATATACTGGTTGTTGGGGTGGTATTTGCACGGGTGGTCCGTGGGTGGATTTTGACCATTTCTTTGGAATCCTCATATCGTACTCAAATTGGATTCCAAATCAAATTAATCCTTTTTTTTGTCACATGCGCCGAATACAACAGGTGGAGACCATAGATATATGCTCATTGTTTTAGTCCAAATTGGATGTTATGTACTATATTTATTGAATATTACACGAACCTCTCCCTCGACGTAATTAAGACAAAGGAGATGATTGTGGACTACAGGAAAAGGAGGACCGAACACCCCCCCCCCATTCTTATTGACGGGGCTGTAGTGGAGCAGGTTGAGAGCTTCAAGTTCCTTGGTGTCCACATCAACAACAAACTAACATGGTCCAAGCACTCCAAGAACAGTCGTGAAGACTGACTCCCCCCAGGAGACTGAAAAGATTTGGCATGAGGCCTCAGATACTCAAAAGGTTCTAGAGCTGCACCATCGAGAGCTGGTTACATCACCACCTGGTATGTATTCGGGCATTGTGACAAATAAAATAAAAAAGTGATTTTTGATTTGAATTCTAGAACTTAAAATAGCCAATTTGGGTGAAATCAGCTTAATTTTGCTGAGATAAAATTATATTTCAACAGGATAATGTTGTAGGAATGCTAATCTTACCTGTTTTCTAACTACAGAAATTATTTTGAGATAGTGGGTGTTGAAATCCTCTTTCGGGTGCATTTTGAGGTGGAACGACCCCACCGATAGATACAGTTTAGACATTGAGGTTGCTATCAAAAGTATTAGGAATTATTTACTTGACTATCGTTACATGGCAGCCATGTTAGCTCCTCATTAGAAATCTTCCAATGTTTTTAAAGCAATACTATGACTGACTGACCGAATGTCTAAAATTCAAACATGAATCTAAATACTCATCGTGAATGGATAAATGGTATGCTCAACGGTGCTAACATGCCGTCCCAGTTTAACAAAACTGCATGAATGAGTCTAAAATGACACCCTATCCCCTATAAAGTAGTGCACTGTATAGGTAATAGGGTACAATTTGGGATGTATCATATATTTATATCTGTCTCTGACCTGCTCGTGCCTCTGGCCCTCCAGCTGCACCAGCAGCCCCCGGGACTCTGAGACCAGCCTCTGGAAGCAGTCTGCCAGGTGCTTCAACGCAGGCTCCAGGGACTGGGTGGAGGGGATGGTGCTACCACGGCCAAGGCTAGGGTCTGGGGGTGGAGGAAGAGGGGAGGCCGGGTGGGGTGGTGGTTGGGGTGGTGGGGGGGAGGGGGATCTGGAGCTCAGGTCCACCTCTAATGGATGACCTGCAATCAAGAGATGAACTATATAATGATTCTAGTTCATTTAAGCTTCATTTTCCCAACATTGTGACATTTGATTTGAAATTGTATAAAGACTAGCTATACTGTGTTAATGCAGTCAGTATTGTATAAAGACTAGCTATACTGTGTTAATGCAGTCAGTATTGTATAAAGACTAGATCAACTGTGTTAATGCAGTCAGTATTGTATAAAGACTAGATCAACTGTGTTAATGCAGTCAGTATTGTATAAAGACTAGATCAACTGTGTTAATAGTCAGTATTGTATAAAGACTAGATCAACTGTTTTAATACAGTCAGTATTGTTTTGTACTTCAGTTTCTATCTGAGGTTGGAGCTCAGTGAAAAACAAATCTAAGATTTGTTACTAATGATAATTTCAATGAAAATCAGTGGTACTGACAGAAGAAAGTGTGACAGACAGTAGAATACATACCAACAGGTTCATGATAGACGTTGAGGCGGTCTACAAAAACATCATGGCGTCTTCCAACCGAGCCCGCCAGTGGCTGACCGTTGATTCCTATGCCGTTGGACTCGTAGTCGTCTGTGTCTTCTGCCTCTCTGTCCTCCTCCTCCTCCTCCTCCACCTTCACCTCAGAGACCAGATACCGCGACTGTCGTCCTCCTATCCCCTCAGGAGATCCAGAATGGGGTTCTGTTCCCATTCCATCGACAGACCCAAAATGTCGCCCTCCTACTATCCTATCAGGAGATCCAAAATGGCGTCCTCCTCCTCTTATCCCTTCAGACCCAAAATGATGCCCTCCTCCTAGTCCTCCTATCCCTTCAGGAGATCCAAAATGGCACCCTCCTCCCATCCCATCCACTGCACAGTTTCTCCCCAGCACAGCGTCCATCTCAGCGTAGTACCTGAAACTGCAGGGCTGGGAGTCGTCCACGCTCCTCAGCAGCTTGGCTCTGACATAGTTGGCCTTGAGGGTCTTGACGCGGAGCCGGCACTGGTGGGGACTGCGGGAGAAGCCCAGGTCACACATGCGGGCTGAGAGGTGTTTGAAGACATGGCGGTTTCGGACGTTCTCCGCCAGGCTCTTCTGTACGTGCTCATCACTCCAGGCACACAGCAACACCTGAGTCTCCTCCACCGTCCAGTTGACGGAGCGCTCGGCCTCTCGCTTCCCTGCAGGAGTGAGGTGTGGACAGTACAGTACAACCATAAGGCATTAGCCTGCTTATTAATATGAAGCTACACAGTGAACTCAATAGGTATTTTGCTCATAGGTTAGGTTTACACATTGGTACTAGTTAGCGACTATCCATACATCAGTTGACCCCCCCCCCCCCCCCCCCCACACACACAAAAATTACACTGAATTGCAGGCAACTGGTTAAAATAATGTTTCTATTTCCTTGCTTTAATTTAAAGTGTGATGCATGCAGACTCTTGTTGATGCTTCCGGATGGCCCTATAAATAATAACTATAATCTCTCAAATGATAGCTATAATGTTTGGCAACAACATCGCGCTAGCTATCACTTAGCTCTAGTTTAAATCCCTGTAATGTGGATATCTTCCATCACGGAGTTGAGTAAACTCAGCTAGCTAGTAATTATATGACTTTTTACCATTTATTGAGAGTAGCAAGCTAGCTAGTTGACTGTACACTAGCAATTAGCTAGCCAAGTGGTAGGCAACAGAGTCAAGATAAGTTTAAGCTTGCTAGCTTGTCTGT
>NC_143032.1:82460000-82512500 GCF_057628025.1 Oncorhynchus mykiss | reverse complement strand
TGTGTGGCTGTCTGTTTAGTAGTCCTGTAGTCCTTATGGCTGTCTGTTTAGTAGTCCTGTAGTCCTTATGGCTGTCTGTTTAGTAGTCCTGTAGTCCTTATGGCTGTCTGTTTAGTAGACCTGTAGTCCTGTAGTCCTTATGGCTGTCTGTTTAGTAGTCCTGTAGTCCTTATGGCTGTCTGTTTAGTAGTCCTGTAGTCCTTATGGCTGTCTGTTTAGTAGACCTGTAGTCCTGTAGTCCTTATGGCTGTCTGTTTAGTAGTCCTGTAGTCCTTATGCTTGTCTGTTTTGTAGTCCTGTAGTCCTTATGGCTGTCTGTTTAGTAGTCCTGTAGTCCTTATGGTTGTCTGTTTAGTAGTCCTGTAGTCCTTATGGCTGTCTGTTTAGTAGTCCTGTAGTCCTTATGGCAGTCTGTTTAGTAGACCTGTAGTCCTGTAGTCCTTATGGCTGTCTGTTTAGTAGTCCTGTAGTCCTTATGCTTGTCTGTTTAGTAGTCCTGTAGTCCTTATGGTTGTCTGTTTAGTAATCCTGTAGTCCTTATGGCTGTCTGTTTAGTAGTCCTGTAGTCCTTATGGCAGTCTGTTTAGTAGACCTGTAGTCCTGTAGTCCTTATGGCTGTCTGTTTAGTAGTCCTGTAGTCCTTATGGCTGTCTCTTTAGTAGTCCTGTAGTCCTTATGGCTGTCTGTTTAGTAGTCCTGTAGTCCTTATGGCTGTCTGTTTAGTAGTCCTGTAGTCCTTATGGCTGTCTGTTTAGTAGTCCTGTAGTCCTTATGGCTGTCTGTTTAGTAGTCCTGTAGTCCTTATGGCTGTCTGTTTAGTAGTCCTGTAGTCCTTATGGCTGTCTGTTTAGTAGTCCTGTAGTCCTTATGGCTGTCTGTTTAGTAGTCCTGTAGTCCTTATGGCTGTCTGTTTAGTAGTCCTGTAGTCCTTATGGCTGTCTGTTTAGTAGTCCTGTAGTCCTTATGGCTGTCTGTTTAGTAGTCCTGTAGTCCTTATGGCTGTCTGTTTAGTAGTCCTGTAGTCCTTATGGCTGTCTGTTTAGTAGTCCTGTAGTCCTTATGGCTGTCTGTTTAGTAGACCTGTAGTCATGTAGTCCTTATGGCTGTCTGTTTAGTAGTCCTGTAGTCCTTATGGCTGTCTGTTTTGTAGTCCTGTAGTCCTTATGGCTGTCTGTTTAGTAGTCCTTATGGCTGTCTGTTTAGTAGTCCTGTAGTCCTTATGGCTGTCTGTTTAGTAGCCCTGTAGTCCTTATGGCTGTCTGTTTAGTAGACCTGTAGTCCTGTAGTCCTTATGGCTGTCTGTTTAGTAGTCCTGTAGTCCTGTAGTCCTTATGGCTGTCTGTTTAGTAGTCATGTAGTCCTTATGGCTGTCTGTTTAGTAGTCCTGTAGTCCTTATGGCTGTCTGTTTAGTAGTCCTGTAGTCCTTATGGCTGTCTGTTTTGTAGTCCTGTAGTCCTTATGGCTGTCTGTTTAGTAGTCCTGTAGTCCTTATGGCTGTCTGTTTAGTAGACCTGTAGTCCTTATGGCTGTCTGTTTAGTAGTCCTGTAGTCCTGTAGTCCTTATGGCTGTCTGTTTAGTAGTCCTGTAGTCCTTATGGCTGTCTGTTTAGTAGTCCTGTAGTCCTTATGGCTGTCTGTTTAGTAGTCCTGCAGTCCTTATGGCTGTCTGTTTAGTAGTCCTGTAGTCCTTTAGTCCTTATGGCTGTCTGTTTAGTAGTCCTGTAGTCCTGTAGTCCTTATGGCTGTCTGTTTAGTAGTCCTGCAGTCCTTTCAAAGGCAGCTTGTTCCATGTGTGTGTCCAGAATGGCTCCCTATTCACTATATAGTGCACTACTGTTGACCAGAGCCCTATTCACTATGGGTCCTGGTCAAAAATAGTGCAATTATGTGGCAGCCATTTGTGACGTCGCCCCTGATTTCATCCATCCACCCACTCCAATTACAGAACACTTAGTAGCCTGCATGGACCCCCTTTAACTCTGCTGCCCTTTTATAGAATCTAACAGCCAATTATGTGGCAGCCATTTTGACCAATGTACCTGCCAATTATGTGGCAGCCATTTTGACCAATGTACCTGCCAATTATGTGGCAGCCATTTTGACCAATGTACCTGCCAATTATGTGGCAGCCATTTTGACCAATGTACCTGCCAATTATGTGGCAGCCATTTTGACCAATGTATGGCGAACCAAAAGCCATCAATCAAACAAGTAAGAATTGGGTCTGGATGCAGTGTTTACAATATTACATTTACAGTAAGAAGATCTAGAAGATACACATCTGTAAAACGGATTCATTTCATTCCAATCCTTTCAAAAACAACACTATGCTTTAGATAAGGTGTGGCAAACTCATTCCATGGAGGGCCTAGTGTCTGCAGGTTTTAGTTTTTTTTTCTTTTTCATTCAGTTAAGACCTAGACAACCAGGTATGGGGAGTTCCTTACTAATTAGTGACCTTAATTCAATCAAGTACAAGGTAGGAGTGCAATCTCAGTAAACAATAGGCCTTAAAAAAAGCCCCCAAATGGATCCATTATAATCACTCACATTCCAATCCATACTTCCACATATTCTGTTGGAACTGCAGGGGTCTAAGTCTGACTGTCTATGTCACCATTTTGGGCATTTCCATCTTGGATTCCTTTCCTTTTGTCTCAGTGGTTCTAGTTCTAGAACAGGAAACATTCCAGAACTAACAGGAAGTAGAATCTAAAAGAAGAACAGAGAGATTCTAAGCTCCTCCTCTGCGGTAGGTAGGTGTCTTGCCCTTCCCGACACCCGTCACACACAGCTTTCTGACAAATACAGCTTCGTTCTCATTCAAAGGAAAGATTCCACATTCCAAAATTCCTTAAAGCCAAGTAGCTAATTTGCTCATTAGGTTGTGTCACATCAGAGACGGTTTACATTGAGGAGGGATCAGAATCAGGTCAGGACGATCTAGTGAGGAATTACCTACTGATTGTTACAATAAAACAGGTTACATCACAGCCTGGGTCAGGAGATTACAATAAAACAGATTAAATCACAGCCTGGTTCAGGAGATTACAATAAAACAGGTTAAATCACAGCCTGGGTCAGGAGATTACAACAAAACAGGTTACATCACGGCCTGGGTCAGGAGATTACAATAAAACGGGTTAAATCACAGCCTGGGTCAGGAGATTACAATAAAACAGGTTACATCACAGCCTGGGTCAGGATATTACAATAAAACAGGTTAAAATCACAGCCTGGGTCAGGAGATTACAATAAAACAGGTTAAATCACAGCCTGGGTCAGGAGATTACAATAAAACGGGTTAAATCACAGCCTCGGTCAGGAGATTACAACAAAACAGGTTACATCACAGCCTGGGTCAGGATATTACAATAAAACAGGTTAAAATCACAGCCTGGGTCAGGAGATTACAATAAAACAGGTTACATCACAGCCTGGGTCAGGATATTACAATAAAACAGGTTAAAATCACAGCCTGGGTCAGGAGATTACAATAAAACAGGTTAAATCACAGCCTGGGTCAGGAGATTACAATAAAAAGGGTTAAATCACAGCCTGGGTCAGGAGATTACAATAAAACGGGTTAAATCACAGCCTG
The DNA here is from genome assembly GCF_057628025.1 of Oncorhynchus mykiss. Classification (NCBI taxonomy): domain Eukaryota; kingdom Metazoa; phylum Chordata; class Actinopteri; order Salmoniformes; family Salmonidae; genus Oncorhynchus; species Oncorhynchus mykiss. Next base: position 82,508,898 of record NC_143032.1, on the reverse strand, counting down.
GGTCAGGAGGAGAGTACTGTACCTTTAGAGAAGTCAAACTGAATGGTAGAATGGATGCTGAGATACATGAATGAATGAACGATTGATGAATGAATGAATAATATCACATTCTTTTCCAGGATTTGATACAAGCAGCCATGTTGGCTCACTTTCTGCCAGATTTGTCCAGTCAGACCAGGGATTCGACCAGGGACTGGCATCCCTATGGTTACTGGCTCACTTCTCTAAATTCTAAGCTACCACCCCCCCGAATAAGTGAATAAATTATTAATTTGGGTCCTCACAGGGTGGGTCAAGCATGGTGGTCCTCCTGTCCTCAAACAAAGATGACCCAACTTTTAAAAACGGGTCATTGTCTATGACCATCCCCGTCAAGATAAGTGTTCTCCCACAGTGTGGGAAAAGGTGTTTCATTCAGGTCTCAAATGGCGTTTAACCTTCTCTGTCCTCTCTGTCATGCCCTCTATAAATCATTCTCGCTTTTCTTTCACAATTGGGAGACCCCCCCCTCACGCCAGAAACCCTTAAACCAAACGTCAACTAACACTCTGGAATTCAGAGGAATGCAGCCCTCTTAACTCACCATGGCAACCCCACTTGGGTGACCAGGGGTATGCCTGGCTAACTTAACTATTTCCAGTCTGTTGTTCCAGCCAAGACGAGCCCCACATTACTTCTGGTAAACTGACACTTACCACAAAAAGAAGAGCCTCTAGGCTAGCTCCTCTAGGGTTAATTTTAAGGTTAGGTTAAGGGTTAAGGTTAGGCTTAGGGTTAAGGTTAGGTTTAGGATTAAGGTTAGGTTTAGGGTTAAGGTTAGGTTTAGGGTTAAGGTTAGGCTTAGGGTTAAGGTTAGGCTTAGGGTTAAGGTTAGGCTTAGGGTTAAGGTTAGGCTTAGGATTAAGGTTAGGCTTAGGATTAAGGTTAGGTTTAGGGTTAAGGTTAGGTTTAGGATTAAGGTTAGGTTTAGGATTAAGGTTAGGCTTAGGGTTAAGGTTAGGCTTAGGGTTAAGGTTAGGCTTAGGGTTAAGGTTAGGAGTTAGGCTTAGGGTTAAGGTTAGGAGTTAGATTTAGGGTTAGGAGTTAGATTTAGGGTTAAAGAAAATAGGATTTTGAATAGGAATCAATTATTTGGTCCCCACAAGGATAGCAATACAGAACTGTGTGTGTGTTTATGCTAGTGCTGTCTGGGGCAGAGAGACACTGTGGTGTATAGGGACCAGTTAGTCCTAACAGAAGGAAACGGCTACAGTGTGGAGTATAGGGACTAGTTAGTCCTAACGGAAGGAAACGGCTACAGTGTGGTGTATAGGGACTAGTTAGTCCTAACGGCTACAGTGTGGAGTATAGGGACTAGTTAGTCCTAACAGAAGGAAACGGCTACAGTGTGGAGTATAGGGACTAGTTAGTCCTAACGGAAGGAAACAGCTACAGTGTGGAGTATAGGGACTAGTTAGTCCTAACGGCTACAGTGTGGAGTATAGGGACTAGTTAGTCCTAACGGAAGGAAACGGCTACAGTGTGGAGTATAGGGACTAGTTAGTCCTAACGGAAGGAAACGGCTACAGTGTGGAGTATAGGGACCAGTTCGTCCTAACGGAAGGAAACGACTACAGTGTGGAGTATAGGGACTAGTTAGTCCTAACGGAAGGAAACGGCTACAGTGTGGAGTATAGGGACTAGTTAGTCCTAACGGCTACAGTGTGGTGTATAGGGACTAGTTAGTCCTAACGGAAGGAAACGGCTACAGTGTGGAGTATAGGGACTAGTTAGTCCTAACGGAAGGAAACGGCTACAGTGTGGAGTATAGACACTAGTTAGTCCTAACGGAAGGAAACGGCTACAGTGTGGAGTATAGACACTAGTTAGTCCTAACGGAAGGAAACGGCTACAGTGTGGAGTATAGGGACTAGTTAGTCCTAACGGCTACAGTGTGGAGTATAGGGACTAGTTAGTCCTAACAGCTACAGTGTGGAGTATAGGGACTAGTTAGTCCTAACAGCTACAGTGTGGAGTATAGGGACTAGTTAGTCCTAACAGCTACAGTGTGGAGTATAGGGACTAGTTAGTCCTAACAGCTACAGTGTGGAGTATAGGGACTAGTTAGTCCTAACAGCTACAGTGTGGAGTATAGGGACTAGTTAGTCCTAATGGCTACAGTGTGGAGTATAGGGACTAGTTAGTCCTAACGGCTACAGTGTGGAGTATAGACACTAGTTAGTCCTAACAGCTACAGTGTGGAGTATAGGGACTAGTTAGTCCTAACAGCTACAGTGTGGAGTATAGGGACTAGTTAGTCCTAACAGCTACAGTGTGGAGTATAGGGACTAGTTAGTCCTAACAGCTACAGTGTGGAGTATAGGGACTAGTTAGTCCTAACGGCTACAGTGTGGAGTATAGGGACTAGTTAGTCCTAACGGCTACAGTGTGGTGTATAGGGACTAGTTAGTCCTAACAGCTACAGTGTGGAGTATAGGGACTAGTTAGTCCTAACGGCTACAGTGTGGAGTATAGGGACTAGTTAGTCCTAACGGCTACAGTGTGGAGTATAGGGACTAGTTAGTCCTAACAGCTACAGTGTGGAGTATAGGGACTAGTTAGTCCTAACAGAAGGAAACGGCTACAGTGTGGAGTATAGGGACTAGTTAGTCCTAACAGCTACAGTGTGGAGTATAGGGACTAGTTAGTCCTAACGGCTACAGTGTGGAGTATAGGGACTAGTTAGTCCTAACAGCTACAGTGTGGTGTATAAACACACAAAAAGAAGGAAAGTATAAATGTCTGAAATGGAAAACAAGATTAAAATGTTCCCTTTAACTGTTCATCAACCCCCTTCTAAAGTAAAGCTCAGCTAGACTGAGGAGTCATGTTCATGCTGCAGTACAAATATACACTAACTTTCATAATCCATGGAAAAACATCAACCCCCTTCTAAAGTAAAGCTCAGCTAGACTGAGGAGTCATATTCATGCTGCAGTCCTTTTTCTCACAAATACAGTGCCTTGCGAAAGTATTCGGCCCCCTTGAACTTTGCGACCTTTTGCCACATTTCAGGCTTCAAACATAAAGATAGAAAACTGTATTTTTTTGTGAAGAATCAACAACAAGTGGGACACAATCATGAAGTGGAACGACATTTATTGGATATTTCTAACTTTTTTAACAAATCAAAAACTGAAAAATTGGGCGTGCAAAATTATTCAGCCCCTTTACTTTCAGTGCAGCAACCTCTCTCCAGAAGTTCAATGAGGATCTCTGAATGATCCAATGTTGACCTAAATGACTAATGATGATAAATACAATCCACCTGTGTGTAATCAAGTCTCCGTATAAATGCACCTGCACTGTGATAGTCTCAGAGGTCCGTTAAAAGCGCAGAGAGCATCATGAAGAACAAGGAACACACCAGGCAGGTCCGAGATACTGTTGTGAAGAAGTTTAAAGCCGGATTTGGATACAAAAAGATTTCCCAAGCTTTAAACATCCCAAGGAGCACTGTGCAAGCGATAATATTGAAATGGAAGGAGTATCAGACCACTGCAAATCTACCAAGACCTGGCCGTCCCTCTAAACTTTCAGCTCATACAAGGAGAAGACTGATCAGAGATGCAGCCAAGAGGCCCATGATCACTCTGGATGAACTGCAGAGATCTACAGCTGAGGTGGGAGACTCTGTCCATAGGACAACAATCAGTCGTATATTGCACAAATCTGGCCTTTATGGAAGAGTGGCAAGAAGAAAGCCATTTCTTAAAGATATCCATAAAAAGGGTTGTTTAAAGTTTGCCACAAGCCACCTGGGAGACACACCAAACATGTGGAAGAAGGTGCTCTGGTCAGATGAAACCAAAATTGAACTTTTTGGCAACAATGCAAAACGTTATGTTTGGCGTAAAGGCAACACAGCTGAACACACCATCCCCACTGTCAAACATGGTGGTGGCAGCATCATGGTTTGGGCCTGCTTTTCTTCAGCAGGGACAGGGAAGATGGTTAAAATTGATGGGAAGATGGATGGAGCCAAATACAGGACCATTCTGGAAAAAAACCTGATGGAGTCTGCAAAAGACCTGAGACTGGGACGCCGATTTGTCTTCCAACAAGACAATGATCCAAAACATAAAGCAAAATCTACAATGGAATGGTTCAAAAATAAACATATCCAGGTGTTAGAATGGCCAAGTCAAAGTCCAGACCTGAATCCAATCGAGAATCTGTGGAAAGAACTGAAAACTGCTGTTCACAAATGCTCTCCATCCAACCTCACTGAGCTCGAGCTGTTTTGCAAGGAGGAATGGGAAAAAATGTCAGTCTCTCGATGTGCAAAACTGATAGAGACATACCCCAAGCAACTTACAGCTGTAATCGCAGCAAAAGGTGGCGCTACAAAGTATTAATTTAAGGGGGCTGAATAATTTTGTACGCCCAATTTTTCAGTTTTTGATTTGTTAAAAAAGTTTGAAATATCCAATAAATGTCGTTCCACTTCATGATTGTGCACCACTTGTTGTTGATTCTTCACAAAAAAAATACAGTTTTATATCTTTATGTTTGAAGCCTGAAATGTGGCAAAAGGTCGCAAAGTTCAAGGGGGCCGAATACTTTCGCAAGGCACTGTATACACTAACTTTTATAAGCCATGCAAAAACATCTAAAGCCATGGAAGATATTCAGAAAACCTTGCTACCACATTACTGTAAATGTTCATTTGTACAATGTTTTTATTAATAAAAATGAAGGTTGTAGATTGGATGGATCCATATGTATGATACTCCATTTAAATGTTAAGGGTGTCAGGAGACGAGACAGAAGCAAACAGGTGGCGAATTTACCATGACATTTAAGTTGAATAAACCCTCACCAGGCAGCGTCTATAAACACTAAAGCGTCATTAGTCAGAAGACAACCTGCGAGAGAACTCTGGGAGCATTGAGGAGAGAAACAGAGGGGGGGAGAAGGGGAGGGGAGGAGAAGGGGAGGGAAGGAGAAGGGGAGAAGAAGAGAAGAAGAACACGAGGGGAGGAGAAGAGGAGAATAAGAGAAGAAGAGGGGAGGAGAAGAGGAGAAGAGGAGAATAAGAGAAGAAGAGGGGAGGAGAAGAGGAGGGAAGGAGAAGAGGAGAATAAGAGAAGAAGAGGGGAGGAGAAGAGGAGGGAAGGAGAAGAGGAGAATAAGAGAAGAAGAGGGGAGGAGAAGAGGAGAATAAGAGAAGAAGAGGGGAGGAGTAGAAGAGAATAAGAGAAGAAGAGGGGAGGAGAAGAGGAGGGAAGGAGAAGAGGAGAATAAGAGAAGAAGAGGGGAGGAGAAGAGGAGGGAAGGAGAAGAGGAGAATAAGAGAAGAAGAGGGGAGGAGAAGAGGAGAATAAGAGAAGAGGGGAGGAGAACACGGGGGGAGGAGAATAAGAGAAGAAGAGGGGAGGAGAACACGAGGGGAGGAGAAGCGGAGGGGAGGAGGCTCTCACCAGGCTCTCAGCCCAATTCAGCTCCCGTGGTCAAACAAGAGATACATGGTAAAGGCAACAGAGAGGATGGTGGTGGGGAAACAAGAGGAAGTTAGTCTGAGGCTGAGAGAACAACAGAACGGACTGTCAACTTACATACCAACGGCCTCAGTCTGCCTGAGAGTCAGCCTTGCCTGCCCTGTTATGTCCCTGTGTAGAGCACTACTTTTACCCTGCTCACAATGAGCGCCCTACAGTTAATAGGGTACGGTGTCAGTCGTGTTCTTGGCTGTGGCTCGTGTTTACAGACGGCCAGGCAGGAACCCCAGGGACCAACTTTCCCCTCTGAAAAGAGCAAAAACAGCTACAGTAAACATTTAGAATCCTCTAAAAAAATAACGAGGTGGGTACGAAGCGATTGGACTAGGGTTGGGGTTGCTAGGATACGAAGTGATTGGATTAGGGTTGGGGTTGCTAGGATACGAAGTGATTGGATTAGGGTTGGGGTTGCTAGGATACAAAGTGATTGGATTAGGGTTGGGGTTGCTAGGATACAAAGTCATTGGATTAGGGTTGCTAGGATACGAAGTGATTAGATTAGGGTTGGGGTTGCTAGGATACAAAGCGATTGGATTAGGGTTGGGGTTGCTAGGTTACAAATTGATTGGATTAGGGTTGGGTTTGATGGGTACAAATTGATTGGTTTAGGGTTAAGATTCCATAAATTGCCTTCTGAAAACATCTTCCATTCCATATAAATGAACTCTGGAGTAAAAGGTTGAATACTGAATAGCCTACGGAATGTTTGGGGTGGGTGGGAGGGCGGGGGTGAAAAAATATAAATATCCCTTTTTTGCTAGATAGGAATACATGTTTGAATCTTGTATAGAACCCTTATAGTGTTCCTGAAATCAGATCCTTAAGTAAAAGTCAAACACACTTAACCTGAACTTCTGACCCGAGAGGATGGTTGAGGGTTGAAATTAAAACCTCTTGAAACTAGGGGGCACTATTTTTATTTTTGGAAAAATAACGTTCCCAAAGTAAACCGCCTATTTCTCAGGACCAGAATACGCATATAATTGACAGCGTAGGATAGAAAACACTCTAAAGTTTCCAAAACTGTCAAAATTTTGTCTGTGAGTATAACAGAACTGATATTGCAGGTGAAACCCTGAGGAAAATCCAATCAGGAGGTGCCTCTTATTTTGAAACCGTTGTGTTCCTATGCACCCCTATTGGCCATTGAAAGGGATATCAACCAGATTCCTTTTTTTTACGTATTCCCTAAGGTGTCGACAGCATTTTGACGTAGTTTCACGCCTTTATGTTGAAGAATGAGCGTAAAGGACCACATTGCGTAAGTGGCCAGCTGAGGGCTCTCAGAGTGATTCTTGCATAAAAGACAGAGGTAGTCATTTTTCCTCTCGCTCCTACTGAAAAGCCAATTGTCCCGGTTGATATATTATCGAATAGATTTGAAAAACACCTTGAGGATTGATTTAAAAAAAACGTTTGCCATGTTTGTCGATATTATGGATTTAATTTGGATTTTTTTTTGGCGTTGTCGTGACCTCTATTTCCGGTGGATTTCTCAACATAACGTGACCAACAAACGGAGGTATTTTGGTTATAAAAATAATCTTTATGGAACAAAAGGAACATTTGCTGCCTAACTGGGAGTCTCGTGAGTGAAAACATCCGAAGATCAAAGGTAAACGGTTCATTTGATTGCTTTTTTGATTTGTGACCAAGCTTCCTGCTGCTAGCTGGACATAATACTGTGAGTGTAACAGGCTATCGATAAACTTACACAAACGCTTGTCTTGCTTTGGCTGTAAAGCATAATTTCAAAATCTGAGATGACAGGGTGATTAACAAAAGGCTAAGCTGTGTTTAACTATAGTTCACTTGTGATTTCATGAATATGAATATTTTCTAGTAATATTTTTGGACCGTTGCGCAATGCTAATTAGTGTAGTTGATGACAATCCTCCCAGATCCGAGTTGGGTAGTTCCAAAAGGTTTTAAAACCTGTTAGGGCCTAGGCAGAATACTGCCCCCTTTGGAGGAATTGCGTGCCCATAGTAAACTGAAAAAAAATCTGTCCAAAATTGCTAATATATGCATATAATATAATAATATTATTGGATAGAAAACACTCTAAAGCTTCTAAAACCGTTGGAATTATGTCTGTAAGTATAGCAGAACTCACAGGGCAGGCATTCTTCCAATCTAGTTTTGGGATCATGAAAGTTGGGGTAAATTTGACGTGATCGCCCCCACCCTTCCCAACCAGCTATGGATCTGGGGACACTTTCTATGTCTTCCACTAGATGTCCTCATTCAGTAGAGCGTTTAATCGTTCAAATCCCGCGAGTTTTGGCCCTATGGGAGTGAATTGAGTGCGTGTTGCGAGAAAATACCTGTGCGTTAGGGCGCGAATTGGTCACCTTCATTCCTTTGTTCCAGCACTCCGGAGGAGAACTAACAATGACCGGTTGAATTGAAAATTGTTTTGTACGTTTAGAACATCCTAAAGCTTGATTCTGCACTTGGTTTGACCTGTTTAGTCAACATATAATATGTAATTGAAGTTTTGATGCGCAGCTTTTCGGGACCAGAGGACATTTTGGGAGCATTTCAGCTGATATTGTTAGCAGATGCTAATACAAAGACACAAGAATTGAAACCAAACGATGTTTTGGGTAAGTATGAACCCTTCCAGTACATTCTGAACGAAGACCATCAAAGGTAAGGGAATATTTATGCTGAAATTGTGTGTTTCTGTTGACTCCAACATAGCGGAGAAATATTGCTTATGTCTGAGCGCCGTCTCAGAATATTGAATAGTGAGCGATTTCTGTAACTTTAAAAGGAAATGTAACAAAGCGATTGCATTAAGAAGCAGTGTATCTTTCTAACTATATGTAGAACATGTATATTTAGTCAAAGTTTATGATGTCTATTTACGTTATCTTGCGGCGCTATCTATATTTTCTGCGGACATTTTTCAGTATTTTCTGAACATGAATTCAATGTAAATGGACATTTATGGATATAAATGGCATATTATTGAAATTTTTTTTTTTACTGTGTAACATGTCCTATTACTGTCATCTGATGAAGATTTTCAAAAGGTTAGTGAATGATTTATTTTTTAATCCTGCTTTTATAATTTTATATTTTCTGGGACAAAATGGCTGCCTCTTGTCTTGGTTTCGATGGTGGTCTAATATAAATATGTGGTGTGTTTTCGCCGTAAAACATTTTAAAAAATCTGACATGCTGGGTAGATGAACAAGGTGTTTATCTTACATTTGAGGTATTGGACTTGTTAATGTGTGGAGGTTAAATATTTCTAAGAATATTTTTGCGTTCCATGCGCCACGTTCCAGCTGAACGTGGGAGGGGTCGTTCCCAAAAGGGAATCCCACCCGTCAACAGGTAAAATATGTTATAGTTTGAGGGGGGAATTCAAGAAAACTGCATTTTAATAGGACTTATTTTCAAGACTTTGTATATATCATTCGGCGGCAGGGTAGCCGAGTGTTGGACTAGTAACCGGAAGGTTGCCAGTTCAAGCCCCCGTGCTGACAATCTGTCGTTCTGCCCCTGAACAGGCAGTTAATCCACTGCTCATTGAAAATAAGAATTTGTTCTTAACTGACTTGCCTTGAAGAAAGAGGAATAAAGGTTAAAGGTTAAAAATAAATGTTTACTTTCCTCATAGCATTCATTACCTGTCTAAATATGTGTAAATATGTCTCTGGTCAAAGGTTGAAACTGAATCCCTATAAAGGAAGCCCATCTCTATGATATTAATGTATGTATCCCTTATTTAAACAGGGAGGAAACAGTGAGTCTTACAGTCAGTCAGTTCATTCATAAAGGATCCCTGGTCCTCCAGTACCCCAACAGTGTTCCCCATCCCTGGTCCTCCAGTAACCCCAACAGTGTTCCCCATCCCTGGTCCTCCAGTAACCCCAACAGTGTTCCCCATCCCTGGTCCTCCAGTAATCCCAACAGTGTTCCCCATCCCTGGTCCTTCAGTACCCCAACAGTGTTCCCCATCCCTGGTCCTCCAGTAACCCCAACAGTGTTCCCCATCCCTGGTCCTCTAGTAATCCCAACAGTGTTCCCCATCCCTGGTCCACTAGTAATCCCAACAGTGTTCCCCATCCCTGGTCCTCCAGTACCCCAACAGTGTTCCCCATCCCCATCCCTGGTCCTCCAGTAACCCCAACAGTGTTCCCCATCCCCGGTCCTCCAGTACCCCAAGTGTTCCCCATCCCCATCCCTGGTCCTCCAGTAACCCCAACAGTGTTCCCCATCCCTGGTCCTCCAGTAACCCCAACAGTGCTCCCCATCCCTGGTCCTCTAGTAATCCCAACAGTGTTCCCCATCCCTGATCCTCCAGTACCCCAACAGTGTTCCCCATCCCCATCCCTGGTCCTCCAGTAACCCCAACAGTGTTCCCCATCCCCGGTCCTCCAGTACCCCAAGTGTTCCCCATCCCCATCCCTGGTCCTCCAGTAACCCCAACAGTGTTCCCCATCCCTGGTCCTTCAGTACCCCAACAGTGTTCCCCATCCCTGGTCCTCCAGTACCCCAACAGTGTTCCCCATCCCCATCCCTGGTCCTCCAGTAACCCCAACAGTGTTCCCCATCCCTGGTCCTCCAGTACCCCAACAGTGTTCCCCATCCCCATCCCTGGTCCTCCAGTACCCCAACAGTGTTCCCCATCCCTGGTCCTCCAGTACCCCAACAGTGTTCCCCATCCCTGGTCCTTCAGTACCCCAACAGTGTTCCCCATCCCTGGTCCTCCAGTACCCCAACAGTGTTCCCCATCCCTGGTCCTCCAGTACCCCAACAGTGTTCCCCATCCCTGGTCCTCCAGTACCTCCAACAGTGTTCCCCATCCCTGGTCCTCCAGTACCTCCAACAGTGTTCCCCATCCCCATCCCTGGTCCTCCAGTACCCCAACAGTGTTCCCCATCCCTGGTCCTCCAGTACCCCAACACTGTTCCCCATCCCTGGTCCTCCAGTAACCCCAACAGTGTTCCCCATCCCTGGTCCTCCAGTAACCCCAACAGTGGTCCCCATCCCTGGTCCTCCAGTACCCCAACAGTGTTCCCCATCCCTGGTCCTTCAGTACCTCCAACAGAACACACTTTCATTGTAGCCCTTGACGGGTGCATCAAAGCTGGGACCGAGAGACTGAAAAACAGCTTCTATCTCAAAGTCATCAGGTACCACTCGGCTACTCAACCCTGCACCTTAGAGGCTGCTGCCCTATAGACATAGATAAGGAATCACTGACCACTTTAATAATGTGTACATACTGCTTTACTCATCTCATGTGTAAATACTATATTATATTCTACTGTATTTTAGTCAATGCCATTCCGATTGATCCTTCTAATATATATATTTCTATATTCCATTATTTTACTTTTAGATTAGTGTGTATTGTTGTGAATTGTTAGATACTACTGCACTGTTGGAGCTAGAAACACAAGCATTTAGTTAGATACTACTGCACTGTTGGAGCTAGGAACACAAGCATTTAGTTAGATATTACTGTACTGTTGGAGCTAGGAACACAAGCATTTAGTTAGATACTACTGCACTGTTGGAGCTAGGAACACAAGCATTTAGTTAGATATTACTGCACTGTTGGAGCTAGGAACACAAGCATTTAGTTAGATATTACTGCACTGTTGGAGCTAGGAACACAAGCATTTAGTTAGATATTACTGCACTGTTGGAGCTAGGAACACAAGCATTTAGTTAGATATTACTGCACTGTTGGAGCTAGGAACACAAGCATTTAGTTAGATATTACTGCACTGTTGGAGCTTGGAACACAAGCATTTAGCTACACCCTCAATAACATCGACTAAATATGTGTATGTGACCAATACATTTTATTTGAAGACAATGCAGGAGTGGCTTCGGGGCAAGACTCTGAATGTCCTTGAATGACCCCCCGGACTTGAACCCGATCAAACATCTCTGTAGAGACCTGAAAATAGCTGTGCAGCGACGCTCCCCATCCAACCTGACAGATCTTTAGAGGATCTGCAGAGAACAATGGGAGAAACTCCCCAAATACAGGTGTGCCAAGCTTGTAGCATCATACCCAAGAAGACTTGATGCTGTAATTGTTACCAAAGGTGCAAAGTACCGAGTAAATGTTCTGAATACTTACAGTATGTACAGTGTACAGTCTTCTCCTTGTATGAGCTGAAAGTTGAGGGACGGCCAGGTCTTGGTAGATTTGCAGTGGTCTGATACTCCTTCCATTTCAATATTATCACTTGCACAGTGATCCTTGGGATGTTTAAAGCTTGGGAAATCTTTTTGTATCCAAATCAGGCTTTAAACTTCACAACAGTATCTCGGACCTGCCTGGTGTGTTCCTTGTTCTTCATGATGCTCTCTGCGCTTTTAACGGACCTCTGAGACTATCACAGTGCAGGTGCATTTATACGGAGACTTGATTACACACAGGTGGATTGTATTTATCATCATTAGTCATTTAGGTCAACATTGGATCATTCAGAGATCCTCACTGAACTTCTGGAGAGAGTTTGCTGCACTGAAAGTAAAGGGGCTGAATAATTTGGCACGCCCAATTTTTCAGTTTTTGATTTGTTAAAAAAGTTTGAAATATCCAATAAATGTCGTTCCACTTCATGATTGTGTCCCACTTGTTGTTGATTCTTCACAAAAAAATACAGTTTTATATCTTTATGTTTGAAGCCTGAAATGTGGCAAAAGGTCGCAAAGTTCAAGGGGGCCGAATACTTTCGCAAGGCACTGTAAATGTGATATTTCTGTATTTTATTTTTAATACATTCGCAAACATTTCTAAAACCCATTTTTGCTTTGTCATTATGGGGTATTGTGTGTAGATTGATGAGGAAACAAAAAAACAATTTAACCCATTTTACAATAAGGCTGTAACATAACAAAATGTGGAAAAAGTCAAGGGGTCTGAATACTTTCTGAATGCTAGGCCCTGGGGGCATTAGGATGTTTATAATTTTTTTGACGAGGGGAAAAAGTGCTTTCTACTGGCTGCCCAACACCACTTCCAGCAGCATCTAGTCTCCCATCCAGGACCAACCAGGACCATCCAGGACGAACCAGGACCATCCAGGACCATCCAGGACCAACCAGGACCATCCAGGACCAACCAGGACCAACCAGGACCATCCAGGACCAACCAGGACCTTCCAGGACCATCCAGGACCAACCAGGACCAACCAGGACCAACCGTGATTAGGTTCAGATGCTGTAGACCAAGCAGAGAATATCTAATCCAATTGTGTTGTATACATTATTTATATATATTTTTTTTAATTGTTCAATGGTTGATGCAGTTAGTATATTACAATTCCTCACAGCTCAAACGCGACTCGAACGAGACATTTCTTCACTCAGATTTTGACATTTTTTTGAAGTGTGAAAACTTCAAGAAGTCCACTGAGATAACAACAAAAATAAATAAAGGTCCAATATTTACCATGGTAACACTGTTTGTCACACACACACACACACACACACACACACACACACACACACACACACACACACACACACACACACACACACACACACACACACACACACACACACACACACACACACACACCTCTGAGACGTTCATATGTAAACACCCAGCCAGCCATGCTGCTAGCTAGACCATGCATGCAAATTTACACAGATTTATCCTGTTGTACAATTTAACAAATGACTTAACAAATCTAATCTCAGTTAACTGGAAACCCTGTGCTACAGGTCATGAATAAAACATTCAAACATACCCTCCTCCTCTACCTCTCCCTCCTCCTCTACCTCTCCCTCCTCCTCTCTCCTCCTCTCTCCTCTCCTCTCTACTCTACCTCTCTCTCCCTCCTCCTCCCTCCTCTACCTCTCCCTCCTCCTCTCTCCTCCTCTCTCCTCTCCCTCCTCCTCTACCTCCTCCTCTCCTCCTCTCTCCTCTACCTCCTCCTCTCTCTTCTCCTCCTCCTCCCCTCTCCCTCCTCCTCTCTCCTCTACCTCCTCCTCTCTCCTCTCCCTCTCCCTCCTCCTCTACCTCTCCCTCCTCCTCTACCTCCTCCTCTACCTCTCCCTCCTCCTCTCTCCTCTACCTCTCCCTCCTCCTCTACCTCCCCCTCCTCCTCTCTCCTCTACCTCTCCCTCTCCCTCCTCCTTTACCTCTCCCTCCTCTACCTCTCCCTCCTCCTCTCCATCTCCCTCCTCCTCTCTCCTCTACCTCTCCCTCCTCCTCTCTCCTCTACCTCCTCCTCTTTCCTCTACCTCTCCCTCCTCTACCTCTCCCTCCTCCTCTCCATCTCCCTCCTCATCTCTCCTCTACCTCTCCCTCCTCCTCTCTCCTCTACCTCTCCCTCCTCTACCTCTCTCTCCTCCTCTCTCCTCTACCTCTCCCTCCTCCTCTCTCCTCTACCTCTCCCTCCTCCTCTCTCCTCTACCTCTCTCTCCTCCTCTCTCCTCTACCTCTCCCTCCTCCTCTCTCCTTTACCTCTCCCTCCTCTACCTCTCCCTCCTCCTCTCTCCTCTACCTCTCTCTCCTCCTCTCTCCTCTACCTCTCCCTCCTCCTCTCTCCTCTACCTCTCCCTCCTCCTCTCACCTCTACCTCTCTCTCCTCCTCTCTCCTCTATCTCTCCCTCCTCTACCTCTCTCTCCTCCTCTCTCCTCTACTCCTCCCCCTCTCCTACTCCTCTCCCTCTCTCCCTCCTATACTCCTCTCCCTCCTCCTCCCTGTACTCCTCCACTACCCCTCTCCCTCCTCCCCTCTCTACTCCTCCCCCTCTCCCCTCTCCCTCCTCCCTCCTTACATGGAGGGAGAATATTTGAACTCCTTGAGGCCAATAACACAATACTATTTCTACCTCTACTACTGTACTGTACAAAATGCATTGTTTAATTGAGCTAAATGATGTCTCTCCTGGTCTGAATTTACATAATGCATAAACAGCTTCTAGTGTCTTTAGGGTCCAGGGAAAATGTAGAAATCCATAACCAAACATAAAGACGTCACGGTGGGATAACATAACCACGGGGTTGGTTCTGTGGTCGTTTCAGTTGCACGCACGCACGCACGCACACACACACACACACACGCACACACACACACACGCACACACACGCACACACGCACACACACGCACACACACACACGCACACACGCACACACACACGCACACACGCACACACGCGCACACGCGCACACACGCACACACGCGCACACGCGCACACACGCACACACGCACACACGCACACACGCACACACACACACACGCACACGCACACACGCACGCACACACACACACACACACACACACACACGCACACACGCACACACGCACACACGCACACACACACACACACACACACAGACTATTGAATATGGAGTCTGATGGACTATTGAATACGGAGTCTGATGGTCTATTGAATATGGAGTCTGATGGTCTATTGAATACGGAGTCTGATGGACTATTGAATATGGAGTCTGATGGTCTATTGAATATGGAGTCTGATGGTCTATTGAATACGGAGTCTGATGGTCTATTGAATATGGAACCTGATGGACTATTGAATATGGAGTCTGATGGTCTATTGAATACGGAGTCTGATGGTCTATTGAATACGGAGTCTGATGGTCTATTGAATATGGAACCTGATGGACTATTGAATATGGAGTCTGATGGTCTATTGAATACGGAGTCTGATGGTCTATTGAATACGGAGTCTGATGGTCTATTGAATATGGAGCCTGATGGACTATTGAATATGGAGTCTGATGGTCTATTGAATATGGAGCCTGATGGACTATTGAATATGGAGCCTTTGGACTATGGTCTAATGTAGTGCACCATATAGAGAATAGGGTGTATCCAAACACAGGAAGGTCAGAAAGTAGACGAAGAGTTTCCTTTCCGTTGCTTCACATACAGGTGTACTATCTTCTGTAATTGCAGTTCGAGGTTTAAAAAGGCTTCCACTTTAAAATGTCAGAGCCCTACAAAAACTGCCATGAATTATAATCCACATTATAATTCAAAATTCCTGTTGCTGTCAGGATTATCATTCTGCTGTGAGAAACTGGTCAAATTAACCTGTCTAGGACTGGGGTTCCGCTAGCGGACTACAAATCAAAGAGAAATCTCATAAATCAAATTTCTCAAACATACAAGGATTAGGCACCATTTTAAAGATAAAACTCTTGTCAATCCAGCCACAGTGTCTGATTTCAAAAATGCTTTACAGCGAAAGCTCCACAAACGATTATGTTAGGTCACCACCAACTCACAGAAAAACCCAGCCATTTTTCCAGCCAAAGAGAGGAGTCACAAAAAGCACAAATAGAGATAAAATTAATCACTAACCTTTGATGATCTTCATCAGATGACACTCATAGGACTTCATGTTACACAATACATGTATGTTTTGTTCGGTAAAGTTAATATTTATATTATATTTCTAATCTTATTTTACGTTAGCGTGTTATGTTCAATAGTTCCAAAACATGCAGTGATATTGCAGAGAGCCACATGAATTCACAGAAATACTCATTATAAATGTTGATGAAAATTCAAGTGTTATGCATTGGAACTTTAGATACACTTCTCCTTAATGCAACCGCTGTGTCAGATTTCAAAAAAACTTTACGGAAAAAGCATAATCTGAGAACGGCGCTCAGAGCCCAAACGAGCCAAAAGAAATATCCGCCATGTTGCGCAGTCAACATTAGTCATAAATAGCATTATAACTATTCACTTATCTTTGATGATCTTCATCAGAATGCACTCCCAGGAATCGCAGTTCTACAATAAATGTTTGTTTTGTTTGATAATGTCCATCATTTATGTACATTTATGTCTAAATAGCTTCTTTTGTTAGGGCGTTTAGTAAACAAATCCAAAAGCGCGTTCAGGTCCAATCGGACGAAAAGTTCAAAAGTTATATTACAGGTCGAAGAAACTTGTCAAACTAAGTATAGAATCAATCTTAAGGATGTTTTATCATAAATGTTCAATAATGTTCCAACCGGAGAATTCCATTGTCTGTAGAAAAGCAATGGAACGAGCGATTCCTCTCATGTGAAATGCGCATGAGTGAGAACGAGGCTGCTGGCAGACCCCTTAGTCAAACAGCTCCCATCCGGCCCCCCTTCACACGAGAAGCCCGAAACATAACCCATATCCCACATAACCCATATCCCACATAACCCATATCCCACTGTGAATTCGATAGGGGCTGAGTTCAAAAACTACAAACCTCAGATTTCCCGCTTCCTGTTTGGATTTTTTCTCGGGGTTTCGCCTGCCAAATCAGTTCTGTTATACTCACAGACATTATTCAAACAGTTTTAGAAACTTCAGAGTGTTTTTTTATCCAAATATACTACTAATATGCATATATTAGCTTCTGGGCCTGAGTAGCAGGCAGGCACACTTTTCATACGGACGTGAAAATACCACCCCCTATCCCAGAGAGGTTTAACGTACTTTACAATGGAAGTAAACTATTCCAAGCAGCTGACGTCATAAATGTAAAACAGAATAATATAGGAACAGGGCTTTGATTGGTCGGCTGAGGGCACCGTGATAGACTGTCAGGGCTTTGATTGGACCATAGAGTCAGCTGAGGACACCTGACAGACTGTCAGGGCTTTGATTGGACCATAGAGTCAGCTGAGGACACCGCAATAAACTGTCAGGGCTTTGATTGGACCATAGTGTCGGCTGAGGACACATTGACATACTCTCAGGGCTTTGATTGGACCATAGAGTCAGCTGAAGACACCTGACAGGCTGTCAGGGCTTTGATTGGACCACAGTGTCAGCTAAGGACACCTGACAGATGGTCAGGGCTTTGATTGGACCGTAGTGTCAGCTGAGGACACCGTGATGGACTGTCAGGGCTTTGGTTGGATCATAGAGTCAGCTGAGGACACCTGACAGGCTGTCAGGGCTTTGATTGGACCATAGTGTCAGCTGAGGACACCTGACAGACGGTCAGGGCTTTGATTGGACTGTCTAGTCTGCTCTCTGCAAAGCTTTCAGTTCTCTACCCCAGCTTTCTCCCTGAAACAAACATTTTATTTTATTTTTTTACAGATGAGCTCTTAAAAACTTCTTTGGGATAGGGGGCAGCATTTTCACTTTTTTTTTCCATCCAGGGAATCTTTTTTTTGAGGTCAATCTGTTTTCCATTAGCTTTCTATGGCAAGTCCGTTTTAATAGAAATATGCTTGCAGTTCCTATAGCTTCCACTAGATGTCAACAGTCTTTAGAAATTGGTTGATGTTTTTCCTTTGAGAAATTAAGAAGTAGCCCTTTCCTTTCTGGGTGTATAGCCAAGTGGACTGTTTTGTTTGGAGCGAGTGACCTGGAGCTCGGTCCACTTTCATTTTATCCACTATTGAACACAGTCTATCCTGTTTTAAAATACCTAAAGTTGGATTAGGAAAGTTGTTTGAAATGTTTGGACAAAGTTTACAGGTAACTTATTAGATAATTTGTAGTCATGTGGGGCGAGTTGGAACCCGTTTTTTTTCTGAATCAAACGCGC
Source organism: Oncorhynchus mykiss (assembly GCF_057628025.1). Classification (NCBI taxonomy): domain Eukaryota; kingdom Metazoa; phylum Chordata; class Actinopteri; order Salmoniformes; family Salmonidae; genus Oncorhynchus; species Oncorhynchus mykiss. The sequence goes on along the minus strand of NC_143032.1, from coordinate 82,490,847 downwards.
CAAATAAATGTATCGAACAAAAGGACCATTTGTGATGTTTATGGGATAGTATAGTGGGTAATTTGAGGTAAAACAGACGTATGTATGGAGCTACACAGGGGATACAAAATCTATAGTATGGTAATGATGCCTATACGCAAAGGCTACCTGAATCATGAGAAACCTCGACAAATGTCTTCCTCTGCCCATCAATAGCTTATACTGTACACGTTCACCGGGTGAATGTTTTGCCTTGAAAATAACGGTTACTACAGTCAGGATCAGAAAGGTAAATCATGAGCCTCGAGCGCATGAACCTTGAGTTCAGGATGACAAAACAAAATAGGAACCAACGTCATTTTGACATCAGCAGCATGAGATAACAAATGTACAGAGTCTTCTGTGTCAAACACAGGCCCTTTGGCAAACAAGCAATTTCATGCTGTGTGGCTGGTGGGAGAATTCTTCCTTTGAGTTCGCAGAAGATTACACGCAGAGGATGACATCATTCAATACCAGCCATTAAAAATAGTTTGAACCCGGACACTCACTCACTCACTGACTCACTGACTCACTCACTCACTCACTGACTCACTCACTCACTCACTCACTCACTCACTCACTCACTCACTCACACTGACTCACTCACTCACTCACTCACTCACTCACTCACTCACTCACTCACACACACTCACTCACTCACTCACTCACTCACTCACTCACTCACTCACTCACTCACTCACTCACTCACTCACTCACTCACTCACTCACTCACTCACTCACTCACACACACACACACACACACACACACACACACACACACACACACACACACACACACACACACACACACACACACACACACACACACACACACACAGAGAGAGAGAACACACACACATACACACAGGCACTCACACACACACACACACACACACACACACACAGAGAGAGAGAACACACACACATACACACAGGCACTCACACACACACACACACACACACACACACACACACACACACACACACACACACACACACACACACACACACACACACACACACACACACACACACACACACACACACACACACACACACACACACACACACACAACAGCTTAGCCAAGAGAGATATTCCACACAAGGCTTGGATGAGAGAACAGGGCTTCTGAGCGTAACGCCGTCAACGGTCTTCCGGACTGATTGATTGGAGAGAAAGGTTCCATCTAATGACAGTAGATTACCAGTGAACAGACTCGGCCACATAAGCCTGGTTTTACCCAGAATGAGGAAAAAATGATTTTCCATGTGACCCTTTGTCCTAACAAGAACAGACAGGAAACAGGACACGAACAATAAACAACAATAGACAGGAAACCGGACATGAACAATAAACAACAACAGACTGGAAACAGGACATAAACAATAAACAACAACAGACAGGAAACAGGACATAAACAATAAACAACAACAGACAGGAAACAGGACATAAACAATAAACAACAGACAGGAAACAGGACACAAACCATAAACAACAACAGAATAGAAAGTACAGTAAGATGAACATAGACATAATAGATCCTGGGTTTGATTCCCACTGGGGCTTATCACTTAAGCCACTTTGGATAGAAACGTGTGCTAAATGGCATTTATTATAGCAATGTATAAACATTCAAATGTACATTAAATTCAGAGACCCTGAACCACGAAATCTCTTGATGTGATTCATGGGTCAATATACATTAAACTAACCGTAGATAACTCAGCAAAAAAAGAAATGTCCTCTCTCTGTCAACTGCGTTTATTTTCAGCAAACTTAACATGTAAATATTTGTATGAACATAACAAGATTCAACAACTGAGACATAAACTGAACAAGTTCCACAGACATGACTAACAAAAATTGAATAATGTGTCCCTGAACAAAGGGGGAGTCAAAATCAAAAGTAACAGTCAGTATCTGGTGTGTCCACCAGCTGCATTAAGTACTGCAGTGCATCTCCTCCTCGTGGACTGCACCAGATTTGCCAGTTCTTGCTGTGAGATGTTACCCCACTCTTCCACCAAGGCACCTGCAAGTTCCTGGACATTTCTGGGGGGAATGGCCATAGACCTCACCATCCGATCCAACAGGCCCCAGACGTGCTCAATGGGATTGAGAACCGGGCTCTTCGCTGGCCATGGCAGAACACTGACATTCCTGTCTTGCAGGAAATCACGCACAGAACGAGCAGTATGGCTGGTGGCATTGTCATGCTGGAGGGTCATGTCAGGAGGAGCCTGCAGGAAGGGTGCCACATGAGGGAGGAGGATGTCTTCCCTGTAACGCACAGCGTTGAGATTGCCTGCAATGACAACAAGCTCAGTTCGATGATGCTGTGACACACCGCCCCAGACCATGACGAAACCTCCACCTCCAAAGCGATCCCCCTCCAGAGTACAGGCCTCGGTGTAACGCTCATTCCTTTGACAAAACTGCGACTCGTCAGTGAAGAGCACTTTTTGCCTGTCCTGTCTGGTCCAGCGACGGTGGGTTTGTGCCCACAGGCGACGTTGTTGCCAGTGATGTCTGGTGAGGACCTGCCTTACAACAGGCCTACAAGCCCTCAGTCCAGCCTCTCTCAGCCTATTGCGGACAGTCTGAGCACTGATTGAGGAATTGTGCGTCCCTGGTATAACTCAACTGGCAGTTGTTGTTGCCATCCTGTACCTGTCCCGCAGATGTGATGTTCGGATGTACCGATCCTGTGCAGGTGTTGTTACACGTGGTCTGCCACTGCGAGGACAATCAGCTGTCCATCCTGCTTCCCTGTAGCGCTGTCTTAGGCGTTTATTTTTTTGCTGAGTTTATAATACATGATTGTACCACAATAATTAGATAATAGCTTTTCGTAACTATGTTTTATGGAGATTTTCTCCCTAAACAATACGTCTCATCTTTCCAGGTGCATGGACTTCACATTGAGACAGTTTTGTCACTTCCCATTGCTGTTATGTCACTTCCCATTGCTGTTATGTCACTTCCCATCGCTCTTATGTCACTTCCCATCGCTGTTATGTCACTTCCCATTGCTGTTATGTCACTTCCCATCGCTGTTATGTCACTTCCCATTGCTGTTGTGTCACTTCCCATCGCTGTTATGTCACTTCCCATTGCTGTTATGTCACTTCCCATCGCTGTTATGTCACTTCCCATCGCTGTTATGTCACTTCCCATCGCTGTTATGTCACTTCCCATCGCTGTTATGTCACTTCCCATTGCTGTTATGTCACTTCCCATTGCTGTTATGTCATTTCCCATTGCTGTTATGTCACTTCCCATCGCTGTTATGTCACTTCCCATCGCTGTTATGTCACTTCCCATTGCTGTTATGTCACTTCCCATTGCTGTTATGTCACTTCCCATTGCTGTTATGTCATTTCCCATTGCTGTTATGTCACTTCCCATCGCTGTTATGTCACTTCCCATCGCTGTTATGTCACTTCCCATCGCTGTTATGTCACTTCCCATTGCTGTTATGTCACTTCCCATCGCTGTTATGTCACTTCCCATTGCTGTTATGTCACTTCCCATCGCTGTTATGTCACTTCCCATTGCTGTTATGTCACTTCCCATCGCTGTTATGTCACTTCCCATTGCTGTTATGTCACTTCCCATCGCTGTTATGTCACTTCCCATTGCTGTTATGTCACTTCCCATCGCTGTTATGTCACTTACCATCGCTGTTATGTCACTTCCCATTGCTGTTATGTCACTTCCCATCGCTGTTATGTCACTTCCCATCGCTGTTATGTCACTTCCCATTGCTGTCACCAAAGAAAAACAAACGGTTGTGTAATAAATAATATAATGGTTATAAAACGTAACTGATGTATTTGGGAATAACAAACGCAAGCGGATTTACTGAGTACTATGCTGACCTATCAAGCAAAATGGCAGTAACAGCTCATTTGGTCATTTGTCATTTTTGCTACATTAAATACATGCTTAATCATGTGGACAAGTATCCTGCCTCTATTTTCACGCCCTGACCTTAGTTATCTTTGTTTTCTCTATTATTTGGTTAGGTCAGGATGTGACGAGGGTGGTTTGTGTATTTTTGTGTTGTCTAGGGTTTTTTGTATGTTTATGTTTTTTTTCTAGTCTACGTGTTTTTATGTCTATGGTTGCCTAGATTGGTCCTCAATCAGAGGCAGCTGTTAATCGTTGTCTCTGATTGGGGACCATATTTAGGTTGTCATATTCCTTGGATAGTTTGTGGGTTGTTATTCTATGTTTAGTTGCCTGTTCGCACTAGTCATGTTGCTTCACGGTTCGTTTTGTTATTTTGAATAGTTTTGGGGGTACACGGCTAGCACGGAAGCCCGAGAGGCAGCCCCACACGATGAGATTGCATGAGTCAGGTCGGAGACCTGAGCCAACTCCTCATGCTTACTGTGGGGAGCGTGTTACTGGTCAGGCACCGTGTTATGCGGTGGAGTGCACGGTGTCTCCAGCGCGCTATTCTCGCATTGGCAGGGCTAGAATGGGCATCCAGCCAGGAAGAAGGGTGCCGGCCCAGCGCTCCTGGTCTCCAGTGTACCTCCTTGGACCAGGATATCCTGTGCCGGCTTTGCGTACTGTGTCTCCGGTGAGTCTGCACACCCCAGTGCGTCCTGTGCCAGCGCCCTGCATTTGGGTGAAAATAAACATCCAGCCAGGACGGATTGTGTCAGCTCTACACTCCAGACCTCCAGTACGCCTCCACAGTCCAGTAAGTCCTGTTCCTCCTCCCCGCACTCGCCCTGAGGTGCGTGTCACCAGCTCGGTACCACCAGGCCACAAGTGCGCCTCCAGGGTCCAGTACTCCCTGTTCCTGCTCCTCGCACTCGCCCTGAGGTGCGTGTCCCCAGCCCGGTACCACCAGGCCACCAGTGCGCCTCCAGGGTCCAGTACTCCCTGTTCCTGCTCCTCGCACTCGCCCTGAGGTGCGTGTCCCCAGCCCGGTACCACCAGTGCCGGCACCACGCACCAGGCCTATAGTGCGCCTCGGCAGTCCAGAATGTCCAGCGACAGTACCCAGTCCAGAATGTCCGGTGACAGTACCCAGTCCAGAGCGTCTGGCGACAGTACTCAGTCCAGAAGGTCCGGTGACAGTACCCAGTCCAGAATGTCCGGTGACAGTACCCAGTCCAGAAGGTCCGGCGACAGTGCCCAGTCCAGAAGGTCCAGCGACAGTACCCAGTCCAGAAGGTCCGGCGACAGTACCCAGTCCAGAAGGTCCGGCGACAGTACCCAGTCCAGAGCGTCTGGTGACAGTACCCAGTCCAGAAGGTCCGGCGACAGTACCCAGTCCAGAAGGTCCGGCGACAGTACCCAGTCCAGAGCGTCTGGTGACAGTACCCAGTCCAGAAGGTCCGGCGACAGTACCCAGTCCAGAAGGTCCAGCGACAGTACCCAGTCCAGAGCGTCTGGTGACAGTACCCAGTCCAGAAGGTCCGGCGACAGTACCCAGTCCAGAAGGTCCGACGACAGTACCCAGTCCAGAGCGTCTGGCGACAGTACCCAGTCCAGAAGGTCCAGCGACAGTACCCAGTCCAGAGCGTCTGGTGAGAGTACCCAGTCCAGAGCGTCTGGCGACAGTACCCAGTCCAGAGCGTCTGGTGACAGTACCCAGTCCAGAGCGTCTGGCGACAGTACCCAGTCCAGAAGGTCCGGCGACAGTACCCAGTCCAGAGCGTCTGGCGACAGTACCCAGTCCAGAAGGTCCAGCGACAGTACCCAGTCCAGAGCGTCTGGCGACAGTACCCAGTCCAGAGCGTCTGGCGACAGTACCCAGTCCAGAGCGTCTGGCGACAGTGCCCAGTCCAGAGCGTCCGGCGACAGTTCACAGACCGGAACCTCCAACAACGGGCCACAGTCCAAAACCTCAAACGACGGGCCACAGACCGGAACCTCCAACAACGGGCCACAGTCCGGAACCTCCAACAACGGGCCACAGTCCGGAACCTCCAACAACGGGCCACAGTCCGGAACCTCCAACAATGGGCCACAGTCCGGAACCTCCAACGACGGGCCACAGACCGGAATCTCCCAACGACGGGCCACAGTCCGGAACCTTGGTCTCCATATAACGACCGTGACACTATTGTATTGTGTTCTGGAGAAAATGGGGGTCATGTTAGCAGTAACTGTATAAAGTTACTATGAAACCAAGGTAAATAAAAGCCATTTTCTCAGTTCCACGCTATGAGCAGTTATTGCCTTTTTGCTTGGTAAGGCAGTACCTATTGGAAATCAAATGGTGACAATAAACCAAAATACCCTTGAAGGGTAGGTCTCTATAATTTTATAAGAAGAAGCCGATTACAACAAACAGAGGTGGCTGAATATAGACCCTCAGATTAAACACCTAACACATATTAACAGAAGCATCAGTCGAGGTAGAAAATACATCAAGCCTGGCGGTGGACCAGCTCTAGTAGTAGTCAGTAGAGAGTTGCTCTGGGAGTCACTCTGCAGGGATTTCCCATAGCATGACATAAATCCCAACACATCACCCACCTATGACTCAATAGAGAAGCGCCTAGCCACCAGCTGTGCTCCAGGACCCAAAACACACTGGTTTGCATAGAGAAACACTAAGGTCAGATCCAACCAGAAGGACCCTGAGTTCCCACAGGAGCTGGTCCAGGACTGGGAGAGAGATGGAGCACACAAACATAAAGAGCCTTGTAATTGTTTTCAGATAAACGTGGAATATTGCTCGTCTATAAATCTAGCCGCTTCACATGCCTCGAGGCTAAGTGATTAAATAAGTCATTTGCCAGGCTCGGAGCTCGACGCACACACAATGTATGCTTCCCCAATCGCACACTTATACCCTATCTAGTGCACTACTTTTGACCAGGGCCCTATGGCACACTATACCCTACATAGTGCACTACTGTTGACGAGACGCCCCATGGGCCCTATGCATAAATCTCCCCAAATTAACTAACTAGCCAAGCAACCTTGCATGCAGCCACCACGTCTCCTTTGTTGGCTGCTAATTGGTCTTTTGAAGAGGCTTCGCTGCCATCGTCATTTGCATTTCACCTCGACCGAGAGGCAGGGAGGCCACGGTGGGTTCCTGCGCTGATCAAAACAAGGGGACTGCTCGCAAATAGTCCAGCTTTATGGCGTCTGATGCCATCTGTCCACTGTCGTAGACTAGTGTGCCTGTGTATCATGGCTTTCAGTCTCATTACTCTCTATAGTATCATTCTAGTATCCTCATAACCTTTTATGCGTTGTTTTTTTTTTGTAAAAACCTACAGATGGTTATTATGGTTCTCGTCCAAATACAGAAAAATCAAACAATAGATGACTAATACGTGCCGACGCCAACCCAATCCTCTCCATAGTGAGGTCACTGTATCCCACCTCAAGCACTAGACAACACTCCCACCAAACATGTTCTGAACTGACTTACCTAGTTAAATACAGGTTAAAAAAAATAAAAATAAAAACAGCCAATCGGAAACCAAAATGTTTACCCACAGCCAATCAAAAGTAAGTTCAGGAGGAAGTGACTTACTCTTTTGTTATCATAATGTGTCTTCTCATTGGTCAACGTCCCAAAGACGGTCGGCTGAAATGTGAAAATAAAATTAAAATCAGATTGCATTCAGTTGAATGGACCAATTATAAATCAATTACCTATGAGTGTGAAGTGATTCACAGATGCATGTCATATGTCCATAATGTTGACTATTGTTTGTCCACAGCCTGAAAAAAAAACAAAAAAAAAAAAAACAAGAAGGACCAAATTACTCTTCATCGAGTTAAAAGGCCTTTATCATTACGACATTCAATACAACAAAAAGATTTACAACTCTGGAGCGTTTTAGCATGGCCTTCGTCAGGGAGTACAGGATCAAAAAAAAAAAAACACACTTGTCATTGGCCTCAGAATCTCCTCCAGACAGACAGAAAGGTGCTTGGGTTCCTGGACTCATTGCTATTCTACGGGAGGCCGAGCACCAACACAGTTGATTATATGGTTTGGGTTGGGTGTTTTATGCTTGGTTAGATGTGCTTGGGCTTTGTTGTCTTAATCCAGGCATGTCTCTGTCTCCGCGTCAGTGACTATCCATAGAGATACAACATAATATGGTCTATTTCATTCTGTGGCAGTATCTGATTCCAACCATTTGTGTTCTATCCCAACTGAGACCCTAGTCCCTATTTGGAGCAAGTAGGGCCCTGGTCAAAAGTAGTGCACTATATAGGGAATAGGGTGCCATTTGGGATTCATCGATGGAGTTTCATAGGGTCTTCAGCGAGACCACTCGACCAGACCTTGCTATGACAGAGTGAAATAAGACCACTCGACCAGACCCTGCTATGACAGACTAGAGTGAAATAAGACCACTCGACCAGACCCTGCTATGACAGACTAGAGTGAAATAAGACCACTCGACCAGACCCTGCTATGACAGACTAGAGTGAAATAAGACCACTCGACCAGACCCTGCTATGACAGACTAGAGTGAAATAAGACCACTCGACCAGACCCTGCTATGACAGACTAGAGTGAAATAAGAAATAAGAATAAGTATTTCCTGGACCTCTCGACCAACTAACGGTCTTATTAATGTATACACAATCCTCTTATATGTTATATTAAATAAAAATTAGGATTTGACCAATCAAATCCTGGAGATTGCTGTGAGCGGAGCGGTTAGTTTGTATTATCTAGACAGAAGATGAAGAGATAAACTGAGTGTGCATTCCAAAACGGAACCCTATTCCCTACATAGTTAACAATTTTTAACCAGCGCCCTATGGACCCCGGTCAAAAGTAGTGCACTATAAATGGAATAGTGAGAGTTTATCCCCCAAAAAAATGTCCTTTTCCATTTGAGGGATAGTTCTGGATTTTGACAATGAGGCCCTTTATCTACCTCCCCAGAGTCGGATGAACTCGTGGAAACAATTTTGTGTCTGAGTTCAGTTTGAATGAAGTTGCTAACTAGCATTAGCGCAATTGCTAACTAGAGTTAGACCAATGACTTCGCATCTACAGGAACAGCTAGCATGAGATATTTGAGATATTTCCATCCAGGGACTATACACCCGGCACTTTCATAGAACTACACATTGCTCTTTGCACTATCTGCACATCATGCACTCTTAGAAGAAAAGGGTTATTTTGGGGTTCTAAATAGAACCTTTTTGTTTATTGGACGAGACTAAAGAACCTGTTCCCACCCTGATCTGTTTCACCTGTCTTTGTGCTCGTCTTCATCCCCCTCCAGGTGTCTCCCATCTTCCACATTATCCCCTGGGTACTTATACCTGTGTTCTCTGTTTGTCTGCTGCCAGTTCGTCTTGTTTCGTCAAGCCTACCAGCGTTTTCCCCCATTGTTCCTGTCTCGTGTTTGATTCGCTTTTTCCCGGTTTTGACTTTTTCTGCCCGCCCTAACCCTGAGCCTGCCTGCCGTCCTGTACCTTTGCCCCACTACTCTGGATTATCGACCCCTGCCTGCCCCTGTTGCTGTAATAAACATTGTTAGTTCAACACAGTAGGAATTTGGGTCTTACCTGAAAAGTGATAGAACCCTTTACTAAAAAAGGTTCTATATACAGTATCAGTCAAAAGTTTTAGAACACCTACTCAATACTATTATGTGTGCAAAGCCATCATCAAGGAAAAGGGCGGCTATTTGGACAAATCTCAAATATAAAATATATTTTCATTTGTTTAACACTTTTTTTGGTTACTACATGGATATCTTCTGGCAGAATGTAATGGATTTGAGGACATTCTGGGTACTATAATACCTGCAAATCCTGCTTTGCTATTGCTGAATATCACTGAGGATTTTGATAGACTGAGAAGCTCATCACCTTATTTTTTTTAATTGTAAAGAGTTTTAAAAACAGGCCATCACTCGAATATCGTTGCTTTAAAATCAGTGCACGTGTTAAATCCATTCCAAATAATCCTGTTCTAGATTGATGTGAATGTACAGTAGTCTTATTCTAAGGTAGTGACTGTACAGTACAGCCTTATTCTAAGGTAGTGACTGTACAGTACAGCCTTATTCTAAGGTAGTGACTGTACAGCCTTATTCTAAGGTAGTGACTGTACAGTACAGCCTTATTCTAAGGTAGTGACTGTACAGTACAGCCTTATTCTAAGGTAGTGACTGTACAGCCTTATTCTAAGGTAGTGACTGTACAGCCTTATTCTAAGGTAGTGAATGTACAGCCTTATTCTAAGGTAGTGAATGTACAGCCTTATTCTAAGGTAGTGACTGTACAGCCTTATTCTAAGGTAGTGACTGTACAGTACAGCCTTATTCTAAGGTAGTGACTGTACAGCCTTATTCTAAGGTAGTGACTGTACAGCCTTATTCTAAGGTAGTGACTGTACAGCCTTATTCTAAGGTAGTGACTGTACAGCCTTATTCTAAGGTAGTGACTGTACAGTACAGCCTTATTCTAAGGTAGTGACTGTACAGGACAGCCTTATTCTAAGGTAGTGACTGTACAGTACAGCCTTATTCTAAGGTAGTGACTGTACAGTACAGCCTTATTCTAAGGTAGTGACTGTACAGTACAGCCTTATTCTAAGGTAGTGACTGTACAGCCTTATTCTAAGGTAGTGAATGTACAGTACAGCCTTATTCTAAGGTAGTGAATGTACAGTCTTATTCTAAGGCAGTGACTGTACAGTACAGCCTTATTCTAAGGTAGTGACTGTACAGTACAGCCTTATTCTAAGGTAGTGACTGTACAGTACAGCCTTATTCTAAGGTAGTGACTGTACAGTACAGCCTGATTCTAAGGTAGTGAATGTACAGCCTTATTCTAAGGCAGTGACTGTACAGTACAGCCTTATTCTAAGGTAGTGACTGTACAGTACAGCCTTATTCTAAGGTAGTGACTGTACAGTACAGCCTTATTCTAAGGTAGTGACTGTACAGTACAGCCTGATTCTAAGGTAGTGAATGTACAGCCTTATTCTAAGGTAGTGACTGTACAGCCTTATTCTAAGGTAGTGACTGTACAGTACAGCCTTATTCTAAGGTAGTGACTGTACAGTACAGCCTGATTCTAAGGTAGTGACTGTACAGTACAGCCTTATTCTAAGGTAGTGACTGTACAGCCTGATTCTAAGGTAGTGAATGTACAGCCTTATTCTAAGGTAGTGACTGTACAGTACAGCCTTATTCTAAGGTAGTGACTGTACAGTACAGCCTTATTCTTATTCACGGATGAATCCTGGTTTCAACTGTACCTGGCAGATGGCAGACAGCGTGTTTGCTGTCGTGTAGATCCTGACTGGTTCTCTGATCCACACCCCTACCCTGTAACCAACAGATGCATATCTGTATATTCCCAGTCATGTGAAATCCATAGATTAAGGCCCAATGAATTCATGTCAATTGACTGATTTCCTTATCTAAGTAAAATCTTTGAAATTGTTGCATGTTGCGTTTATATTTTTTTCAGTGTATTTAATGTCTATGTACAAAAATATCTATGCCTGTTTACTAGCCATGTTGCATAACCCATTTTCCTGCCCCTTTGGCATTACGTCTATGGGCTAAGATGGCTACCAGCTAGCCAATATGGCCGACCAGTGATGTCATCAAGTCACGGGTTACTTCCTGTTATGGTCATGTGCCCCATTCAACATGGCAGACACTCAGGCCATATCATTGTTTACATACTGGTATTGCTATCCATAGCATGCTAACCCACTAGCCGCTAACCATCGCCATGCCATCCCAGAACCATTGGCCTACTAGCCTAGCCTGCTAGCCTCCCTTGTATATACTGTCTGCTACTACTAGCCCATGGCCTAGTTTATCATGCTAGCCCACTGTTATGTTTATACAGTTCTATGCGTGCTATATTAGCCCACCGCTACTAGCATTCACATATGTTTATAGTGTGTTATTGTCTAGTGCTAGCCTGCTAGCGGCTAGCCTATCCATTACCTTAGCTACTGCATACTATTTTCCATTGGATGCTATGTTTACCCTGTTAGCATACCACCTACACTGTAGTAGCTATTTAGCCTATCACTGTACAGCCATTGTCATATATGCTATATTGCTGTTATCACTCTGTATTTAACATCACTGTTATTGTATAGCTAATACATAGCATTTAGTCATAGGTTATTGCCCTGGTGTAATATACTGTATATCCTCTATATGGTCTTCTGATCCATTACAGAAACCACGTTCAGCTATTGTATTCCTCTTCTTGTTTGCTGTGTGTGTATGTGTGTGTGTGTGTGTGTGTGTGTGTGTGTGTAACGGTGTGTGTGTGTGTGTATGTGTGTATGTGTGTATGTGTGTAACGGTGTGTGTGTGTTTGTGTGTGTGTGTGTGTGTGTGTGTAACGGTGTGTGTGTGTGTGTGTGTATGTGTGTGTGTGTGTGTGTAACGGTGTGTGTGTGCCTGTCTGTTTGCTGTGTGTGTGTGTATGTGTGTGTGTGTGTGTGTGTGTGTGTGCCTGTCTGTTTGCTGTGTGTGTGTGTGTGTGTGTGTGTGTGTGTGTGTGTGTGTGTGTGTGTGTGTGTGTGTGTGTGTGTGTGTGTGTGTGTGTGTGTGCCTGTCTGTTTGCTGTGTGTGTGTGTGTGTGGCTGTCTGTTTGCTGTGTGTGTGTGTGTGTGTGTGTGTGTGTGTGTGTGTGTGTGTGTGTGCCTGTCTGTTTGCTGTGTGTGTGTGTGTGTGTGCCTGTTTGTTTGCTGTGTGTGTTTGTGTGTGTGTGTGTGTGTGTGTGTGTGCCTGTCTGTTTGCTGTGTGTGTATGTGTGTGTGTGTGTGTGTGTGTGTGTGTGTGTGTGTGTGTGTGTGTGTGTGTGTGTGTGTGCCTGTCTGTTTGCTGTGTGTGTGTGTGTGTGCGCCTGTCTGTTTGCTGTGTGTGTATGTGTGTGTGTGTGTGTGTGTGTGCCTGTCTGTTCTGTATGGTAATAAAGTTTGAGTTGTATCCCTGTTTCCTGCTGGTCCTTATCAGTCCTCTTTGCCGGGGACTCTGGGACAGTTGGACCTAACACTCTAAACCAGAACATCTATCGGATACCACCACAAGGTGGCGCTATTTTCAGACAATCTGTTTTACCTTTTTAGGAATGTGTTATTCAATGCATTTCTATGGGATATAGCAGTAAAGTCAATATTTTTTATCAAATAACCTACAGGGGTCCTAAAATTGAAAATCAAATAGCTAAATGATCCATGGTATGACCATCTTAAAACAATTCCCTATGTTATCTTAATAGAACCACCATAGTCTCTCCTCTCAGTGTCTTTAATGGGACTTTGGGACACCATAGTCTCTCCTCTCAGTGTCTTTAACGGGACATTGGGACACCATAGAGTCTTTGAAGGAGCTACTTCTCTCTGATCTACTACCTATAGCATTGTCTGACAGGACAGAGGCAGGGGATCAGGTGTCCAGGCCTGTTACATTTTTTTGTTACGCCCCTTTCTACACTTTGATGTTGTAATTCCTCCGGACTGCTATCCGTGCATGTCTGTGTGTCTGTGTATTCTCCTCTTGGACATGTAGAGTGTACGGGAAGGTGACCGTCCTGCAACACAGAGACTAGCGGCAGAGAAACTTGCAGAGGAAGAGTCGGCACAACAACAAAAAAATGTTTAGTGTAAAGTCAGGAATGTTACCTACCCGCTGCTTGGAGCCTCAGGCCTAGATGGGGCTGACTCCGAGACTGTGGGGGACGAGAGAGAAGACGGGGAGGGAAATTGAAAAGTTTCGTCACAAAACGCTATATATGCATTTTCAGAAATGTTGGTAAATTTGCTTTTATTGTTCAAAGAACTTATGAAAGAGATTTTAATATTTTTTTTCACTAACTAATCAACGGGGTTGTTCAACGTATTCAATGTACATCTATTTGTTTAAAATCTATCACTTGATGTTTGATGGAGTCGAACAACCGTGTTTTTTCCTAAATGCTACACTAAAAGTATGTGGACACCCCTTCAAATTAGTGGATTTGGAGCAAGAATGGCTCAGCCGTGAAGTGGTAGGCCACACAAGCTCACAGAACAGGACCGCTGAGTGCTGAAGCGCGTAAAGATCTTCTGTCACTACCGAATTCCAAACTGCCTCTGGAAGCAACATCAGCACAATAACTGTTCGTCGGGAGATTCATGAAATGGGTTTCCATGACCGAGCAGCCACACTCAAGCCTAAGATCACCATGTGTAATGCCAAGCGTCGACTGGAGTGGTGTAAAGCTTGCCAAAATTAGACTCTGGAGCAGTTGAAATGTGTTCTCTGGAGTGATGAATCATGCTTCACCATCTGGCAGTCCGACGGACAAATCTGGGTTTGGCGAATGCCAGGATAACGCTACCTGCCCCAATGCATAGTGGCAACTGTAAAGTTTGGTGGAGGAGGAATAATGGTCCGGGTCTGTTTCCATGGTTCGGGCTAAGCCCCTTAGTTCCAGTGAAGGGAAATCTTAACGCTTCAGCATACAATGGCATTCTAGACAATTATGTGTTTCCAACTTTGTGGCAACAGTTTGGGGAAGACCCTTTCCTGTTTCAGCATGACAATGCCCTTGTGAACAAAGCGAGGTCCACACAGAAATGGTTTGTTGAGATCGTTGTGGAAGAACTTGACTGGTCTAGTTCGCAGTGCTAGAGGCATCACAACAGATCCGGGTTCGATCCCAGGCTGTGTAGTAGCTGGCCGTGACCGGGAGAACCATGAGGCGGCACAAAATTGGCCCGGCGTCGTCCGGGTTAGGGGAGGATTCGGCCAGCTGGGATGTGCTTGTCCCATCGCGCTCTAGCACCTCCTTGTGGCAGGCCGGGCGCATGCACGTTGACTTCGGTCGCCAGCTGTACGGTGTTTCTTCTGACACATTGGTGCGGCTGGCTTCCGGGTTAAGCGAGCAGTGTGTCAGGAAGCAGGGCGGCTTGGCAGGTGTCGTGTTTCAGAGGATGCATCACCCTTGATCTTCGCCTCTCCCGAGTTCATACGGGAGTTGCAGCGATGGGACAAGACTGCAACTACCAATTGGATACCAGGAAATTGTGGAGAAAAAGGGGTAAAAAAATAAATTTAAAAAATAAAAATACATAAATGTACAAATTATATATTGTAAGATCAATATTTAAAGCTGCAATATGTAACTTTTTGGGTGACCGAACAAATTCACATAGAAATTTGAGTTATAGATCTGTCACTCTCAATGAGAGCAAGTCTAAGAAGCGGTAGATCTGTGTTATGTGTGCTAATTCTGTGCTTCCAGTTTCGCTTTTGAGTGTTTTTTTTAATGTATTTGTACTCCAGCTTCAAACAGCTGAAAATAAAACATTTTTGTTTATTGAAAATATATTTCACAGCTGTACAATGATTCTATACACCAGTGGTTCCCAAACTTTCTATAGTCCCGTACCCCTTTCAAACATTCAACCTCCAGCTGCGTACCCCCTCTAGCACCAGGGTCAGCACACTCTCAAATGTAGTTTTTTTGTCATCATTGTAAGCCTGCCACACACACACACACACACACACACACACACACACACACACACACACACACACACACACACACACACACACACACACACACACACACACACACACACACACACACACACTATACAATACATTTATTAAACATAGGAATGAATGGGAAGTGACAAAAAGCTCTTATAGGACCAGGGCACAAATAATAATAATCAATCATTTTGCTCTTTATTTAACCACCTTACATATAAAACCTTATTGTGAATAACTCACCACAGGATAATAAGAAGGGTGTGCTTGAAAGGATGCACATAACTCTGCAATGTTGGGTTGTAAGAGTCTGAGATGAGAGTCTGATGAGAGTCTGTCTTAAAAATCATTTTCCACACACAGTCTTTGCCTGTGTAAAGTTTTCATGCTAGTGAGGCCGAGAATCCACTCTCACATAGGTACATGGTTGCAAAGGGCATCAGTGTCTTAACAGCGCGATTTGCCAAGGCAGGATACTCTGAGCGCAGCCCAGTCCAGAAATCTGGCAGTGGCTTCTGATTAAATGAAATGTCCACAGAACTGCTTGTTGCAATTTCGATGAGGCTCTTTTGTTCAGATTAAGAGTAAGTCGACTGGAGGCGGGGCATGAAAGAGATAACGAATCCAGTTGTTTGTGTCGTCCGTTTCGGGAAAGTACCTGCGTTATTGCGCACCCACCTCACTCGCTATATCACGTTTGACATTGTCTGTAAGCTTGAGTTCATTTGCACGCAAATCATACATACAATGACGGAAATACCTGTGTTGTTGTCCTTGTTAATGCAGACAGAAAAGAGCTCCAACTTCTTAATCCTAGCCTTAATTTTGTCCGCACGTATAGTTGCAGAGAGTCCCTCTAATCCTAGATTCAGATCATTCAGGCGAGATAGGCCAGTCGTGTGTGAAACTCATCATCATGCAAGCGGTCAGCCAAATTAAAATGATGGTCAGTAAAGAAAACATTAAGCTCGTCTCTCAATTCAAAAAAACGTGTGAATACTTTGCCCCTTGATAACCAGCGCACTTCTGTATGTTGTAAAAGCGTTACATGGTCGCTGTCCATATCACTGTATAATGCAGAAAATACATGAGATTTCAGGGGCCTTGCTTTAACAAAGTTAACCATTTTCACTGTAGTGTCCAAAACGTCTTTCAAGCTGTCAGGCATTCCCTTGGCAGCAAGAGCCTCTCGGTGGATGCTGCAGTGTACCCAAGAGCCTCTCGGTGGATGCTGCAGTGTACCCAAGAGCCTCTCGGTGGATGCTGCAGTGTACCCAAGAGCCTCTCGGTGTACCCAAGTGGCGTCAGGAGCAACTGCTGGCACGTGCGTTATCACTCCACTACAGTGCCTTGCGAAAGTATTCGGCCCCCTTGAACTTTGCGACCTTTTGCCACATTTCAGGCTTCAAACATAAAGATATAAAACTGTATTTTTTTGTGAAGAATCAACAACAAGTGGGACACAATCATGAAGTGGAACGACATTTATTGGATATTTCAAACTTTTTTAACAAATCAAAAACTGAAAAATTGGGCGTGCAAAATTATTCAGCCCCTTTACTTTCAGTGCAGCAAACTCTCTCCAGAAGTTCAGTGAGGATCTCTGAATGATCCAATGTTGACCTAAATGACTAATGATGATAAATGCAATCCACCTGTGTGTAATCAAGTCTCTGTATAAATGCACCTGCACTGTGATAATCTCAGAGGTCCGTTAAAAGCGCAGAGAGCATCATGAAGAACAAGGAACACACCAGGCAGGTCCGAGATACTGTTGTGAAGAAGTTTAAAGCCGGATTTGGATACAAAAAGATTTCCCAAGCTTTAAACATCCCAAGGAGCACTGTGCAAGCGATAATATTGAAATGGAAGGAGTATCAGACCACTGCAAATCTACCAAGACCTGGCCGTCCCTCTAAACTTTCAGCTCGTACAAGGAGAAGACTGATCAGAGATGCAGCCAAGAGGCCCATGATCACTCTGGATGAACTGCAGAGATCTACAGCTGAGGTGGGAGACTCTGTCCATAGGACAACAATCAGTCGTATATTGCACAAATCTGGCCTTTATGGAAGAGTGGCAAGAAGAAAGCCATTTCTTAAAGATATCCATAAAAAGTGTTGTTTAAAGTTTGCCACAAGCCACCTGGGAGACACACCAAACATGTGGAAGAAGGTGCTCTGGTCAGATGAAACCAAAATTGAACTTTTTGGCAACAATACAAAACGTTATGTTTGGCGTAAAAGCAACACCCTGAACACACCATCCCCACTGTCAAACATGGTGGTGGCAGCATCATGGTTTGGGCCTGCTTTTCTTCAGCAGGGACAGGGAAGATGGTTAAAATTGATGGGAAGATGGATGGAGCCAAATACAGGACCATTCTGGAAGAAAAGCTGATGGAGTCTGCAAAAGACCTGAGACTGGGACGGAGATTTGTCTTCCAACAAGACAATGATCCAAAACATAAAGCAAAATCTACAATGTAATGGTTCAAAAATAAACATATCCAGGTGTTAGAATGGCCAAGTCAAAGTCCAGACCTGAATCCAATCGAGAATCTGTGGAAAGAACTGAAAACTGCTGTTCACAAATGCTCTCCATCCAACCTCACTGAGCTCGAGCTGTTTTGCAAGGAGGAATGGGAAAAAAATTCAGTCTCTCGATGTGCAAAACTGATAGAGACATACCCCAAGCGACTTACAGCTGTAATCGCAGAAAAAGGTGGCGCTACAAAGTATTAACTTAAGGGGGCTGAATAATTTTGCACGCCCAATTTTTCAGTTTTTGATTTGTTAAAAAAGTTTGAAATATCCAATAAATGTCGTTCCACTTCATGATTGTGTCCCACTTGTTGTTGATTAGTCACAAAAAAATACAGTTTTATATCTTTATGTTTGAAGCCTGAAATGTGGCAAAAGGTCGCAAAGTTCAAGGGGGCCGAATACTTTCGCAAGGCACTGTATGTCTCCCTGTCATGGCTTTTGCGCCATCAGTACAGATGCCAACACATCTTGACCACCAAAGTCCATTTGATGTCACAAAGCTGTCCAGTACTTTAAAAATATCCTCTCATGTTGTCCTGGTTTCCAGTGGTTTGCAGAAGAGGATGTCTTCCTTAATTGACCCCCTATAAACGTAACGGACATATACCAGGAGCTCTGCCAGGCCTGTTGACTCATCCAGCTGTAACAGACATATACCAGGAGCTGTGCCACGTCTGTTGACTCACATCCAGCTGTAACAGACATATACCAGGAGCTGTGCCCGGCCCGCCACGTCTGTTGACTCATCCAGCTGTAACGCATAGAAATCACAGGCTCGTATGCGAAGCAGTAATTGTTTCAGAACATCTCCTGCCATGTCACTGATGCGTCATGAATCAGTGTTGTTTGATGAAGTCATTGTCTGTATAGTTTTTTGGGGTCTTTTCCCCCTAGCATTGTCCCAGCCATATCCGCGGCAGCAGGAAGAATTAAGTCCACCACAATAGAATGGGGCTTGCCTGTCCTAGCCACTCGGTAGCTCACCATATAAGACTCTTCTAGCCCCTTCTTATTAATGGTATCTGTTGCTTTTATACATGTCTTACTACTCGAAAGTCGTCTTTATTCTCGCACAAAGAACTCATGTGGCTTATTTTTCAAATGGTCATGTTTCGTTTCTAAATGTCTGTGCAAGAGTGAAGGTTTCCTGCGAGAATGTGATTGGATGAGTATCGGTTAATGTGATTGGATGAGTAACAGTTAATGTGATTGGATGAGTAATGTTTAATGTCATTGGATGAGTAACGGTTAATGTGATTAGATGTTAATTATTTGACTAGGCTACCTGTATTTGACATTGTGATGTCATTTCGCTGAACACTAGATGGTTTAATTTTATTTTTGGCAGAGAAACGAGGCTACTCAGGTGTAAAATATAAATGTACTGTTTGAAAATGAATAGTTTTATTTATTTAAAAAACTGCGTGTACCCCAGTTTGGGAATACCTGCTCTATACTGTACTTGCTCCTTTTCACATAAACTGAAATTAAGCAAACAATTAGAATTTTAACAACCAGGAAATGGCAGAGCGATTTCTGCATAGTGCACCTTTAAATATATATATATACTTTTTTGTATTATTCAATACAGCAATATGAGATTTGCTAAACAATTACATTTGTCATTTTAGTCATTTAGCAGATGCTCTTCCCCAGAGCGACTCACAGTAAGTTCATTCATCTTAAGAAAGCTGAGGTGAGACAACCACACATCACAGTGAAATATACAGGATATGAACATTCCATTCCAGCTAAGTAGAAACTACTTAGTGGAAATATGACATTTTGCTAAACATTTTATTCTCACACATTTAAAATCCATGAATAAAAAATCTGAAAACAGTAATAGGTTAAGGTCTATTTTCTGTTTTTGATTAGAAAACACAAACATGAAAAATTGGTGGATATAGCGTTTTGGAAATAAACATCAATTATTAACTAAACAACACACAATCAGTACTATATTAGCTAAAGGCACAGTGTAAAGGTACTGTGTAATGGTACTGTATCCTGGCTGGTTACATGTAAAGGTACTGTGTAAAGGTACTGTGTAAAGGTACTGTGTAAAGGTACTGTATCCTGGCTGGTTACATGTAAAGGTACTGTGTAAAGGTACTGTGTAAAGGTACTGTGTAAAGGTACTGTATCCTGGCTGGTTACATGTAAAGGTACTGTGTAAAGGTACTGTGTAAAGGTACTGTGTAAAGGTACTGTATCCTGGCTGGTTACATGTAAAGGTACTGTGTAAATGTACTGTGTAAAGGTACTATGTAAAGTCCCTGTGTAAAGTCTCTATGTAAAGTTCCTGTGTAAAGTCCCTGTGTAAAGTCCCTGTGTAAAGTCTCTGTGTAAAGTTCCTGTGTAAAGTCCCTGTGTAAAGTTCCTGTGTAAAGCCCCTGTGTAAAGTTCCTGTGTGAAGTTCCTGTGTAAAGTCCCTGTGTAAAGTCCCTGTGTAAAGTCCCTGTGTAAAGTTCCTGTGTAAAGTCCCTGTGTAAAGTTCCTGTGTGAAGTTCCTGTGTAAAGTTCCTGTGTAAAGTCCCTGTGTAAAGTCCCTGTGTAAAGTCCCTGTGTAAAGTTCCTGTGTAAAGTTCCTGTGTAAAGTCCCTGTGTAAAGTCCCTGTGTAAAGTCCCTGTGTAAAGTCCCTGTGTAAAGTCCCTGTGTAAAGTCCCTGTGTAAAGTCTCTGTGTAAAGTTCCTGTGTAAAGTCCCTGTGTAAAGTTCCTGTGTAAAGCCCCTGTGTAAAGTTCCTGTGTGAAGTTCCTGTGTAAAGTCCCTGTGTAAAGTCCCTGTGTAAAGTCCCTGTGTAAAGTTCCTGTGTAAAGTCCCAGTGTAAAGTTCCTGTGTGAAGTTCCTGTGTAAAGTCCCTGTGTAAAGTTCCTGTGTAAAGTTCCTGTGTAAAGTCCCTGTGTAAAGTCCCTGTGTAAAGTCCCTGTGTAAAGTCCCTGTGTAAAGTCCCTGTGTAAAGTTCCTGTGTAAAGTCCCTGTGTAAAGTCCCTGTGTAAAAGTTCCTGTGTAAAGTTCCTGTGTAAAGTTCCTCTGACTTCAGGACTGTGACTGTAAGCCATTCTAACTGATAAAGCTATTAGCATTATTCATATTAAACTTCAGGCTCAACATATTAGACACACACACTATTCTAAGATCACCATACTGGACTTTGAGCTTTGTTGAGGGAATTGTAATTATCATTCTAACAAGGAATTGTATTTAACGAAAAAAGGTTTAAAACACAGAAATCCCTTGAGCCTAGGTTGCTAACTGAGTGAAAATATACATGAAATCCACACACTTACAGAGACGCGCAAGTCTGTGTGTGTGTGTGTGTGTGTGTGTGTGTCGGTGTATTGATGAACATAGCGCCAGCCAGGAATCTGTAATAAATCTTCAGGAGGACGCAGACATTATTTTATGAGGCTGGAGATGACGGTATCACTAGATAGTGTCTGTCTGTCTGTCTGTCTGTCTGTCTGTCTGTCTGTCTGTCTGTCTGTCTGTCTGTCTGTCTGTCTGTCTGCCTGCCTGCCTGCCTGCCTGCCTGCCACAGCAGCTGAACAACCTACATCAAGACAAGTTCCAACCCAGCCTGCGTTAAGGCAGAGATTCTGACCACCAACATAGCGCCACAGTTAAAATCTGAAGACTGTAGGCCTTCAGTCAGGGCAGCCATCATAAAAGGAGCTGGTTGCTTGGTTACTACTGTGACTAGGCATGTATGGAGGGCAGACTAGAGAATCTGGCACAATCTCGATGTTTGAGTACCAAATGGAGCCCTATTCCCTATATAGTGCACCTCTTTTGACCAAAGCCCTATGGCACCCTATAACAGGAACAGGGTGCCATTTGGTCACACAACAACAGGCAGTCAGAATGCTTTGGGTTATTCTCCCACAATGTGGGATTTTAGAGGTGGTAATGAAGGTGGAATTGTACAACGTCCACAAGTTATTGACATGTACAGAAGACGTGAACAAAACGACATAAAACGACATAAACCTGCGTTTATGATGCAGGAGGCCATAAGAGAGACACAACATTCTGCTTTCGAAAACGGGAAGGAAAAGACGGCGAATATAAGTTCACATCCTGCTCTCCGAGGATGTGAGAAAGTGGGGTCTACCGGCAAGGGGCCTACCGGTGTGGGCCTACCGGTGTGGGGCGTACCGGTGTGGGCCTACCGGTGTGGGGCGTACCAGCGTGTATGACCCACCCATCAACCCTGTAGCAGGATCAGCTCTGGGAGTGTCACTAGGAGGTCATCAGGATATGGGCTGTGCCAGTAGAGATGTAGCTCTGGGTTATGGAGGATATAAAGGTCACTGTGGACCAGCCCCAGACAATCCCTTTAAATTGAAGTGACTGTGGATCAACCCCAGGACAATCCCTTTAAATTGAAGTGATTGTGGATCAACCCCAGGACAATCCCTTTAAATTGAAGTCCCCGTGGATCAACCCCAGGACAATCCCTTTAAATGGAAGTCCCCGTGGATCAACCCCAGGACAATCCCTTTAAATTGAAGTCCCCGTGGATCAACCCCAGGACAATCCCTTTAAATGGAAGTCCCCGTGGATCAACCCCAGGACAATCCCTTTAAATGGAAGTGATTGTGGATCAACCCCAGGACAATCCCTTTAAATGGAAGTCCCCGTGGACCAACCCCAGGACAATCCCTTTAAATTGAAGTCCCCGTGGTGACACAACATTGGCCATGTGGGGGCAGGACAGACATCTCACTTGTCCCCACTTACCAGTGCCATCCATTCTGCCCTTCGAACTGGGTTGACAATCAGTATTAGTGATGCTGCTCTGCTGATTGGACTGGTGTGTGGCTGAGTGAATTAGTATTCACAGTCACAATTAAAAGCGACATAAAGCTTTTCTTCCTTCGTATCAAGGGTTGTTAAACTTCATTCCATGAAGGGCCTAGTGTCTGCTGGTTTTGGTTTTTTTTTTCCCTTTCAATTAAGACCTAGACAACCAGGTATTTCCTTACTAAATCAGTGACCTTAATTCATCAGTCAAGTACAAGGGAGGAGCGAAAACCGGCTGACACTCGACCCTCCGTGGAATGAGTTTGACGTGTGCTTTGCTTGGTGGAATGTGAGGGCCAGACAAGACTGCTGAGGTTGCCTTTGTGGATTGAAGCAGAGAGAGGGAGACACACACACACACACACACACACACACACACACACACACACACACACACACACACACACACACACGCAGACACAGACACACACACACACACACGCACACGCGCACACACACACACAGAGAGAGGCGATTGATTGTCTGTCTGGCCGGTATTAGCATGCGGACCCCCCACAGAGTGAGACTGGAGGGGATCTCCTCTTTCATGCTGAGCGTACCCTGAATATCCATAATGTCTCATTCCTATTCATGTGAGTGGGATTGGAATACAGGGAAAACACAACAAAAGCCAAACTATATTTACTCAGTCTCAGAATTCATCTCTGTCTGCCTGCTTGCTTCTGATTCAAATCACAGTAACAGGCACTGGGTTTCTGAGGTAAAACATGAACAAGTTGGGCAACAAAATACACTAAAATCCTCAGACGAAGAGTGACATGAAAGACTGCTTCGCATAGAATGTCAGCTTTATCAAGACACTCTGTGTGACAAGGACTGAGAGAGAGAGAGAAACTGTCATCGTCTCTCTCTGTGATGTCTAGTGTGCTGACAGTGTCTGAAGCCACTCTCACACACAAGCACTCACACACACACACACACACACACACACACACACACACACGTTCAGCATTACAGCGTGATTGGAATGTAAAGGCGATGTTCCCTGCATTCACGTCAAACGCTGCACATGTCGGCTCAAACCGGAAATTAACTTGACATCTCCATTGCGCAATCCGTAACGGTACATAAGATCCAGATTTAACAGAGCCCCCCAAAATAATCTGATCTCCACAGTAACAACATCTCCTGTATGTAAAGCCTGTGATCATTGTATCACGTTATTCACTAGGAAATTAGATGCCATCATACAGAGTGATGTCACATAGCGAAGAGACTGTGACACACGCCTCTTATCTTGTTCCACATAACCTGCTACCCTCCCTCTCCCTGGACAGAATTACTATCAGTGTGTGTGTGTGTGTGTGTGTGTGTGTGTGTGTGTGTGTGTGTGTGTGTGTGTGTGTGTGTGTGCGTGCGTGCGTGCGTCTGTTTCTCAAGAAGATATTCAAGCTGAATCCACATTCTCATCTCCTCTCTTGTAACATGACCGTCTCCAGACTGTCTGTATCTCCTAGTGCTGTTTGGTCCGAAAGCGGTCTTGTGTCTCTGTTGAGGAACTACAGCTCAGCGGAACTACAGCTCAGCGGAACTACAGCTCAGCGGAACTACAGCTCAGCTGTAGCAATAAGTTGGGTGAATTTTGGCCCATTCCTCCTGACAGAGCTGGTGTAACTGAGTCGGGTTTGTAGGCCTCCTTGCTCGCACACGCTTTTTCAGTTCTGCCCACAAATTTCCTATGGGATTGAGGTCAGGGCTTTGTGATGGCCACTCCAATACCTTGACTTTGTTGTCATTAAAAGACATTTTGCCACAACTTTGGAAGTATGCTTGGGGTCATTGTCCATTTGGAAGACCCATTTGCGACCAAGCTTTAACTTCCTGACTGATGTAATGAGATGTTGCTTCAATATATCCACATCATTTTCCTACCTCATGATGCCATCTATTTTGTGAAGTGCACCAGTCCCTCCTGCAGCAAAGCACCCCCACAACATGATGCTGCCACCCCTGTGCTTCACGGTTGGGATGGTGTTCTTCGGCTTGCAAGCATCCCCTTTTTCCTCCAAACATAACAATGGTCATTATGGCCAAACAGTTCTATTTTTGTTTCAGACCAGAGGACATTTCTCCAAAAAGTATAATCTTTGTCTCCATGTGCAGTTGCAAACCGTAGTCTGGCTTTTTGATGGCAGGTTTGGAGCAGTGGCTTCTTCCCTGCTGAGTGGCCTTTCAGGTTATGTTGATATAGGACTCATTTTAGTGTGGACATCGAAAACTTTTGTACCCGTTTCCCCGAGCATCTTCACAAGGTCCTTTGCTGTTGTTCTGGGATTGATTTGCACTTTTCGCACCAAAGTATGTTCATCTCTAAGAGACAGAACGCGTCTCCTTCCTGAGCGGTATGAAGGCTGCGTGGTCCCATGGTGTTTATACTTGCATACTATTGTTTGTACAGATGAATGTGGTACCTTCAGGCATTTGGAAATTGTTCCCAAGGATGAACCAGACTTGTGGAGGTCCACAATTTTTTTCTGAGGTCTTGGCTGATTTCTTTTGATTTTCCCATGATGTCAAGCAAAGAGGCACTGAGTTTGAAGGTAGGCCTTGAAATACATCCACAGGTACACCTCCAATTGACTCAAATGATGTCAATTAGCCTATCAGAAGCTTCTAAAGACATGACAACGTTTTCTGGAATTTTCAAAGCTGTTTTAAGGCACAGTCAACTTAGTGTATGTAAACTTCTGACCCAATGAAATTGTGATACAGTGAATTATAAGTGAAATAATCTGTCTGTAAACAATTGTTAGAAAAATGACTCGTGTCATGCACAAAGTAGATGTCCTAACCGACTTGCCAAAACTATAGTTTGTTAACAAGAAATGTGTGGAGTGGTTGAAAAACGAGTTTTAATGACTCCAACCTAAGTGTATGTAAACTTCCAACTTCAACTGTATGTAGAAACGCTTGGATAATGGGTCATTAGACAGACAGACAGACAGACAGACAGACAGACAGACAGACAGACAGACAGACAGACAGACAGATCAGTACAGACAGGCAGAGTCTCATAGTGAACAGTATTGTTTGTGGAGAGATTAGGTTGGGAAAACTAAACAACTCAGATTTCCATATCCTCAGGATCCCTCTTGATTTTGCTCACAAAAAGAAAGACAGACAGACGGACGGACGAACAGACAGCATTCTCTCACCATTTGAGCTCACAGTATGAAGTAAATAATGGTTATATTAACTGCTATTCAAACACCTAAGGCTAAGCTGTTATTATCCTTCTGGTTCCAAGCCAACACGGTAAAAACCTCCTCCTCTGGTAAGGACCAGGCCCAATTAGCCACTATAATGATTACAAAGGAACCGATTACTTCTCCTGAACACTTTCCCATTCAACACCAGACCTTGGACGTGTCCCAAAATGGCAGCCTATTCCCTACATAGTGCACTATATTTGACCAGGGCTCATAGGCGCACCGGTCCAAAGTAGTGCACAATGTAGGGAATAGGGTGGCGTTTGAGACACACCCCGTCTCTATAGCGATGGCAGCAGAGAGACACTGTAGAGAAATGTTTCAGGAAATGTAGCTACACGGATGCTGAAAACACTCATATTCGTTTTCTCGGAAGCATTTTGCCCAGTTCTACCACCACGATCCCATTTCTATTGTTCTTTAAAGCTGGAGAGTCTTAACGGTGAAACTGCCATGTCTGTTTGAAATATTACAACGACAACAACAACAGAAAGTTACTGCACACAACAAACACTGTTTTCTCCCCCTCTGACATCATTGCGTAACAGCAGCATACAGAGCCTTCTGAAAGTATTCAGACCCCTTCACTTTTCCCACATTTTCAAACGTTACAGCCTTTATTCTAAAATGGATTAAACATGTCTTCTCATCAATTTGCACACACAATACTCCATAATGACAAAGCAAAAACAGTTTTTAGATTTTTTTTGTAAATTTATTAAAAATAAGAAACATAAATACCTTATATACATGAGAATTCAGACCCTTTGCTATGAGACTCTAAATTGATCTCAGGTGCATCCTGTTTCCATTAACTTTTGACAAGGCACACCTGTTAATTGAAATGCATTCCAGGTGACTACCTCATGAAGCTGGTTGAGAGAATGCCAAGAATGTGCAAAGCTGTCATCAAGGCAAAGGGTTGCTAGCAAGGGAGCAGCAAGAGGAACTGCCCCTCCCTACCTTCAGGCTACACTCCAAGCCCTACACTCCAAGCCCTACACTCCAGACCCTACACTCCAGACCCTACACTCCAGACCCTACACTCCAACCCCTACACTCCAACCCCTACACTCCAACCCTACACTCCAACCCCTACACTCCAGACCCTACACTCCAACCCCTACACTCCAACCCCTACACTCCAACCCTACACTCCAACCCTACACTCCAAGCCCTACACTCCAGACCCTACACTCCAGACCCTACACTCCAGACCCTACACTCCAGACCCTACACTCCAACCCCTACACTCCAACCCTACACTCCAACCCCTACACTCCAGACCCTACACTCCAACCCCTACACTCCAACCCCTACACTCCAACCCTACACTCCAACCCTACACTCCAAGCCCTACACTCCAGACCCTACACTCCAGACCCTACACTCCAGACCCTACACTCCAACCCCTACACTCCAACCCCTACACTCCAACCCCTACACTCCAGACCTTACACTCCAGACCCTACACTCCAACCCCTACACTCCAACCCTACACTCCAACCCTACACTCCAAGCCCTACACTCCAGACCCTACACTCCAGACCCTACACTCCAGACCCTACACTCCAGACCCTACACTCCAACCCCTACACTCCAACCCCTACACTCCAACCCTACACTCCAACCAAAGTACTCCGTTCTGCTACCTCTCAGTTGACCCCCCCCCCCCCCCCCCCTACTAGCACTGACTTTGCTGGTAGCTACTTTATTGAGTAAAAATGTACTTACTATGACAGATATCCTGAGTGTCCCCGCGGTCTAAGGCACAGCATCGCAGGGTTAGAGGCGTCACTACAGACCCAGGTTTGATCCCGGGCTGTATCACAACCAGCCGTGATCGGGATTCCCATAGGGCAGAGCACAATTAGGGGAGTTAGGGGAGGGTTTGGCCAGGGTAGGCCGTCAATTGTAAATAAAAAATTATTCTTAACTGACTAGCCTAGTTAAATAAAAGTTTAAAAAAATTAACAATAAATACAAATATGGGTTGTACCATCTAGTTATTTCAGTTAGCTGCACTAACTGTAAACCACTCTGAATAAGAGTGTCTGCTGAATGACTCGTATTTAAAATGGTTATAAAATTATTTTTGGCCTTACTGCTATTCGCCCATACAAACACATTGAATAACAGATTCACTACATGGAACAACAGATAGTCCCATAAAATATCAAAAGGAAGTTTGTTCTGAAGTGTCTGTCCTACAGTATATCTGAGAGGTATAAGAAAGATCAGTTTTTTTTTAACATGTATTTCATATCTTATTTTTGTCACTAAACAGCCACCATACACTTCCATCCATTTTTTCAACTGGTACCGGGGGACTCTATGACGAGTCTTGTGAGGCCTGTGGGCATCGTAGAGCACAACAACCTACATGTGGTGTTCATGAGAGTGTCACCTTTCCACAGAGGGCTATCATATTGGTGTGTAGCCCAAACTGTTCGGACGCTCCAGCCAGAAGTTGGCAGATCGTCTTCAGACGAATCCCAAGACGCTTGTGGGAGTCGTAGACCAAGACGGAGAACACCATCGTGTTTGTGAGAGTCTCATCTTTCCATAGAGGGGTCATAGTCGTTTGTAGGCCAAACCATTCGTACGTTACAGACGATTTTGTGAGAAGACCAATTTTCGGGATGTCTCAAGGTCTGACAAACACCACTGTAGCTTTGTCACCTTTCACCCCAGATGTGGACGTGTGAGAAGTGTGACATCGACATATACGGTGGATTGAGACACATTCAGAGCAAAAAAAAACAGATCTCTGCCTTAAACTGACAGATTAAAATATATATATATATATGTTCATTTGATTTCCACGCAACGTAGAACCTTAAAGGGGATTTATTAAACAAAGGTTAGCCATTTGTTGGCAAAAATGTATGTCCAAATCAAGAAACATTACCAGTAGCCAACAGCACTTGCCATGACTGGTACTCGTGGGTGCTTTTTCAAAGCAGATACTCCACTCTCTAATGTGTGTAATTATCTCTAATGAGTGTAATTATCTCTAATGTGTGTATTTATCTCTAATGTGTGTATTTATCTCTAATGTGTGCATTTATCTCTAATGTGTGTATTTATCTCTAATGTGTGTAATAATCTCTAATGAGTGTAATTATCTCTAATGTGTGTAATTATCTCTAATGTGTATAATTATCTCTAATTAGTGTAATTATCTCCAATGAGTGTAATTATCTCTAATGAGTGTAATTATCAATGATCTCTAATGAGTGTAATTATCTCCAATGAGTGTAATTATCAATGATCTCTAATGAGAGTAATTATCAACGATCTCTAATGAGTGTAATTATCAATGATCTCTAATGAGAGTAATTATCTCTAATGAGTGTAATTATCTCTAATGAGTGTAATTATCAATGATCTCTAATGAGTGTAATTATCAACAATCTCTAATTAGTGTAATTATCTCTAATGAGTGTAATTATCAATGATCTCTAATGAGAGTAATTATCTCTCATGAGTGTAATGATCTTTAATGAGTGTAATGATATCTAATGAGTGTAATTATCTCTAATGTGTGTAATTATCTCGAATGTGTGTAATTATCTCTAATGAGTGTAATTATCTTGAATGAGTGTAATTATCTCTAATGTGTGTAATTATCTCTAATGTGTGTAATTATCTCCAATGAGTGTAATTATCAATGATCTCTAATGAGTGTAATTATCTCCAATGAGTGTAATTATCAATGATCTCTAATGAGAGTAATTATCAACGATCTCTAATGAGTGTAATTATCAATGATCTCTAATGAGAGTAATTATCTCTAATGAGTGTAATTATCTCTAATGAGTGTAATTATCAATGATCTCTAATGAGTGTAATTATCAATGATCTCCAATGAGTGTAATTATCTCTAATGACTGTAATTATCAACAATCTCTAATGACTGTAATTATCTCTAATGAGTGTAATTATCAATGATCTCTAATGAGAGTAATTATCTCTAATGAGTGTAATGATCTCTAATGAGTGTAATGATATCTAATGAGTGTAATTATCTCTAATGAGTGTAATTATATCTAATGAGTGTAATTATCAACAATCTCTAATGAGTGTAATTATCTCTTATGAGTGTAATTATCAACGATCTCTAATGAGAGTAATTATCTCTAATGAGTGTAATGATCTCTAATGAGTGTAATTATCTCTAATGAGTGCAATGATCTCTAATGAGTGTAATTATCAACGATCTCTAATGAGAGTAATTATCTCTAATGAGTGTAATTATCTCTAATGAGTGT
The DNA here is from genome assembly GCF_057628025.1 of Oncorhynchus mykiss. Lineage (NCBI taxonomy): Eukaryota > Metazoa > Chordata > Actinopteri > Salmoniformes > Salmonidae > Oncorhynchus > Oncorhynchus mykiss. Next base: position 82,460,481 of record NC_143032.1, on the reverse strand, counting down.
AATTATCTCTAATGAGTGCAATGATCTCTAATGAGTGTAATTATCTCTAATGAGTGCAATGATCTCTAATGAGTGTAATTATCTCTAATTGGTCCCATCTTTAACCCCTAGTTGCTAATTGTGCTAACGATACACCTCCTTGTTCTGTGGCTGAGAAGCCAGCGTGCTAGTTGCTAATTGTGCTAGCGATACACCTCCTTGTTCTGTGGATGAGAAGCCAGTGTGCTAGTTGTTAATTGTGCTAGCGATACACCTCCTTGTGAGTTGTGAATTCCTGACATGCTCGTCTGTCTGTCTTTTCAAATTGCCCCACATGAAACCTGTCCAACACAGATTTAATAGGGATTCAGTTGTACCTTTCTCATTTTTTTCCTTCTATAAAACCCACTGGGGACTGGCTAGGTGTTTCAGAGAGACTGCAGTGTTTTCAACACGAATACACACACACACACACACACACACACACACACACACACACACA
>NC_143032.1:82432500-82455000 GCF_057628025.1 Oncorhynchus mykiss | reverse complement strand
CTACTATGGGTCCTGGTCACTACAGCACTACTATGGGTCCTGATCACTACAGCACTACTATGGGTCCTGGTCACTACAGCACTACTATGGGTCCTGGTTACTACAGCACTACTATGGGTCCTGGTCACTACAGCACTACTATGGGTCCTGGTCATTACAGCACTACTATGGGTCCTGGTCATTACAGCACTACTATGGGTCCTGGTCATTACAGCACTACTATGGGTCCTGGTTACTACAGCACTACTATGGGTCCTGGTTACTACAGCACTACTATGGGTCCTGGTCACTACAGCACTACTATGGGTCCTGGTCATTACAGCACTACTATGGGTCCTGGTCATTACAGCACTACTATGGGTCCTGGTCACTACAGCACTACTATGGGTCCTTGTCATTACATCACTACTATGGGTCCTGGTCATTACAGCACTACAATGGGTCCTGGTCATTACAGCACTACTATGGGTCCTGGTCACTACAGCACTACTATGGGTCCTGGTCATTACATCACTACTATGGGTCCTGGTCATTACAGCACTACTATGGGTCCTGGTCATTAAAGCACTACTATGGGTCCTGGTCTACAGCACTACTATGGGTCCTGGTCTACAGCACTACTATGGGTCCTGGTCTACAGCACTACTATGGGTCCTGGTCACTACAGCACTACAATGGGTCCTGGTCATTACAGCACTACTATGGGTCCTGGTCACTACAGCACTACTATGGGTCCTGGTTACTACAGCACTACTATGGGTCCTGATCACTACAGCACTACTATGGGTCCTGATCACTACAGCACTACTATGGGTCCTGATCACTACAGCACTACTATGGGTCCTGATCACTACAGCACTACTATGGGTCCTGGTTACTACAGCACTACTATGGGTCCTGGTCTACAGCACTACTATGGGTCCTGGTCTACAGCACTACTATGGGTCCTAGTCACTACAGCACTACTATGGGTCCTGGTCACTACAGCACTACTATGGGTCCTGGTCACTACAGCACTACTATGGGTCCTAGTCACTACAGCACTACTATGGGTCCTGGTCATTACAGCACTACTATGGGTCCTGGTCATTACAGCACTACTATGGATCCTGGTCACTACAGCACTACAATGGGTCCTGGTCATTACAGCACTACTTTGGGTCCTGGTTACTACAGCACTACTATGGGTCCTGGTTACTACAGCACTACTATGGGTCCTGGTCATTGCAGCACTATTATGGGTCCTGGTCTACAGCACTACTATGGGTCCTGGTCACTACAGCACTACTATGGGTCCTGGTCTACACCACTACTAAGGGTCCTGGTCATTACAGCACTACTATGGGTCCTGGTCACTACAGCACTACAATGGGTCCTGGTCATTACAGCACTACTATGGGTCCTGGTTACTACAGCACTACTATGGGTCCTGTTTAATACAGCACTACTATGGGTCCTGGTCATTGCAGCACTACTATGGGTCCTGGTCTACAGCACTACTATGGGTCCTGGTCTACACCACTACTATGGGTCCTGGTCATTACAGCACTACTATGGGTCCTGGTCTACACCACTACTATGGGTCCTGGTCATTGCAGCACTACTATGGGTCCTGGTCACTACAGCACTACTATGGGTCCTGGTCTACAGCACTACTATGGGTCCTGGTCTACAGCACTACTATGGGTCCTGGTCACTACAGCACTACAATGGGTCCTGGTCATTACAGCACTACTATGGGTCCTGGTCACTACAGCACTACTATGGGTCCTGGTTACTAAAGCACTACAATGGGTCCTGATCACTACAGCACTACTATGGGTCCTGATCACTACAGCACTACTATGGGTCCTGATCACTACATCACTACTATGGGTCCTGATCACTACAGCACTACTATGGGTCCTGATCACTACAGCACTACTATGGGTCCTGGTTACTACAGCACTACTATGGGTCCTGGTCTACAGCACTACTATGGGTCATGGTCTACAGCACTACTATGGGTACTAGTCACTACAGCACTACTATGGGTCCTGGTCACTGCAGCACTACTATGGGTCCTGGTCACTACAGCACTACTATGGGTCCTGGTCACTACAGCACTACTATGGGTCCTAGTCACTACAGCACTACTATGGGTCCTGGTCATTACAGCACTACTATGGGTCCTGGTCATTACAGCACTACTATGGGTCCTGGTCACTACAGCACTACAATGGGTCCTGGTCATTACAGCACTACTATGGGTCCTGGTCACTACAGCACTACTATGGGTCCTGGTCTACACCACTACTATGGGTCCTGGTCATTACAGCACTACTATGGGTCCTGGTCTACAGCACTACTATGGGTCCTGGTCTACAGCACTACTATGGGTCCTGGTCACTACAGCACTACTATGGGTCCTGGTCACTACAGCACTACTATGGGTCCTGGTCTAAAGCACTACTATGGGTCCTGGTCTACAGCACTACTATGGGTCCTAGTCACTACAGCACTACTATGGGTCCTGGTCACTACAGCACTACTATGGGTCCTGGTCACTACAGCACTACTATGGGTCCTGATCACTACAGCACTACTATGGGTCCTGATCACTACAGCACTACTATGGGTCCTGGTCACTACAGCACTACTATGGGTCCTGGTCATTACAGCACTACTATGGGTCCTGGTCACTACAGCACTACTATGGGTCCTGGTCACTACAGCACTACTATGGGTCCTGGTTACTACAGCACTACTATGGGTCCTGGTCATTACAGCACTACTATGGGTCCTGGTCATTACAGCACTACTCTGGGTCCTAGTCACTACAGCACTACTATGGGTCCTGGTCATTACAGCACTACTATGGGTCCTGGTTACTACAGCACTACTATGGGTCCTGGTTACTACAGCACTACTATGGGTCCTGGTCATTACAGCACTACTATGGGTCCTGGTTACTACAGCACTACTATGGGTCCTGGTCACTACAGCACTACTATGGGTCCTGGTCTACAGCACTACTATGGGTCCTGGTCATTACAGCACTACTATGGGTCCTGGTCTACAGCACTACTATGGGTCCTGGTCACTACAGCACTACTATGGGTCCTGGTCATTACAGCACTACTATGGGTCCTGGTCACTACAGCACTACTATGGGTCCTGGTCACTACAGCACTACTATGGGTCCTGGTTACTACAGCACTACTATGGGTCCTGGTCACTACAGCACTACTATGGGTCCTGGTCATTACAGCACTACTATGGGTCCTGGTCATTACAGCACTACTATGGGTCCTGGTCATTACAGCACTACTATGGGTCCTGGTTACTACAGCACTACTATGGGTCCTGGTTACTACAGCACTACTATGGGTCCTGGTCACTACAGCACTACTATGGGTCCTGGCCATTACAGCACTACTATGGGTCCTGGTTACTACAGCACTACTATGGGTCCTGGTCATTACAGCACTACTATGGGTCCTGGTTACTACAGCACTACTATGGGTCCTGGTCACTACAGCACTACTATGGGTCCTGGCCATTACAGCACTACTATGGGTCCTGGTTACTACAGCACTACTATGGGTCCTGGTCAGTACAGCACTACTATGGGTCCTGGTTACTACAGCACTACTATGGGTCCTGGTCATTACAGCACTACTATGGGTCCTGGTCACTACAGCACTACTATGGGTCCTGGTTACTACAGCACTACTATGGGTCCTGGTCACTACAGCACTACTATGGGTCCTGGTCATTACAGCACTACTATGGGTCCTGGTCATTACAGCACTACTATGGGTCCTGGTCATTACAGCACTACTATGGGTCCTGGTTACTACAGCACTACTATGGGTCCTGGTTACTACAGCACTACTATGGGTCCTGGTCACTACAGCACTACTATGGGTCCTGGCCATTACAGCACTACTATGGGTCCTGGTTACTACAGCACTACTATGGGTCCTGGTCATTACAGCACTACTATGGGTCCTGGTTACTACAGCACTACTATGGGTCCTGGTCACTACAGCACTACTATGGGTCCTGGCCATTACAGCACTACTATGGGTCCTGGTTACTACAGCACTACTATGGGTCCTGGTCAGTACAGCACTACTATGGGTCCTGGTTACTACAGCACTACTATGGGTCCTGGTCACTACAGCACTACTATGGGTCCTGTTCACTACAGCACTACTATGGGTCCTGGTTACTACAGCACTACTATGGGTCCTGGTCATTACAGCACTACTATGGGTCCTGGTCATTACAGCACTACTATGGGTCCTGTTCACTACAGCACTACTATGGGTCCTGGTCATTACAGCACTACTATGGGTCCTGGTCATTACAGCACTACTATGGGTCCTGGTTACTACAGCACTACTATGGGTCCTGGTCACTACAACACTACTATGGGTCCTGGTCACTACAGCACTACTATGGGTCCTGGTCATTACAGCACTACTATGGGTCCTGGTCTACAGCACTACTATGGGTCCTGGTCACTACAGCACTACTATGGGTCCTGGTCATTACAGCACTACTATGGGTCCTGGTCACTACAGCACTACTATGGGTCCTGGTCACTACAGCACTACTATGGGTCCTGGTTACTACAGCACTACTATGGGTCCTGGTTACTACAGCACTACTATGGGTCCTGGTCATTACAGCACTACTATGGGTCCTGGTTACTACAGCACTACTATGGGTCCTGGTCACTACAGCACTACTATGGGTCCTGGCCATTACAGCACTACTTTGGGTCCTGGTCACTACAGCACTACTATGGGTCCTGGTCATTACATGTCATGCTGAGGACTCTGTGTCGGCCCACCAACCTGTGGAGCTGAAAATGAGAACGCTGTGGGTGTTTGCCATCTTTGCACAGGTGCAGTGACTGTGTCCGTGCGTGCGTGCATGCGTATGTGTGTGTGTGTGTGTGAGACACACTGACCCAAATATACACACACTTGCAATTCCCACCAAGACAGCGCTAGTACCCGCTGGCACACACACACACACACACACACACACACACACACACACACACACACACACACACACACACACACACACACACACACACACACACACACACACACACACACACACACACACACACAACACACACTGAAGTCAACCTTCTAACCAGGTTACTGAAACAGCCTGATACCACATTCATGTTGGTTCTACATCATGTAATCACCCTCCAGCTACACAGTTGTAGAAGACTGAGAGACCAATACAAACAGAAAGAGAATATTGGCTTTAGACTGTCTTCTGTGTGTTCACAACAGTACACTACAGTATAGTAAATATACTGTTTAGACTACACAATAGACACTACAGTATAGTAAATATACTGTTTAGACTACAGAATAGACACTACAGTATAGTAAATATACTGCTTAGACTCCACATCAGAAACTATAGTAAATATACTGTTTAGACTCCACATCAGACACTACAGTAAATATACTGTTTAGACTCCACATCAGAAACTATAGTAAATATACTGTTTAGACTCCACATCAGAAACCAACCCAGATCGACTGTACTATGCAGCTGCAGTTACTGTAAGTAACTGGACCTGGTCCAAAGTAGTGCCCTATGGGCCCTGGTCTAAAGTAGTGCCCTATGGGCCCTGGTCTAAAGTAGTGCCCTATGGGCCCTGGTCTAAAGTAGTGCCCTATGGGCCCTGGTCTAAAGTAGTGCACTATGGGCCCTGGTATAAAGTAGTGCACTATATAGGGAATAGGGTGCCATTTGGGATCCAGATAATGAGCCACTCTGAAAGAATCACTACAGACAGCATAGCAACTGTCAAACTAAAGACAGCATAGCAACTGTCAAACTAAAGACAGCATAGCAACTGTCAAACTAAAGACAGCATAGCAACTAGCAACTGTCAAACTAAAGACAGCATAGCAACTGTCAAACTAAAGACAGCATAGCAACTAGCAACTGTCAAACTAAAGACAGCATAGCAACTGTCAAACTAAAGACAGCATAGCAACTGGCAAACTAAAGACAGCATAGCAACTGTCAAACTAAAGACAGTATAGCAACTGTCAAACTAAAGACAGCATAGCAACTGTCAAACTAAAGACAGCATAGCAACTGTCAAACTAAATACAGTATAGGAACTGTCAAACTAAAAGACAGCATAGCAACTGTCAAACTAAAGACAGCATAGCAACTGTCAAACTAAAGACAGCATAGCAACTGTCAAACTAAAAGACAGCATAGCAACTGTCAAACTAAAGACAGCATAGCAACTGTCAAACTAAAGACAGCATAGCAACTGTCAAACTAAAAGACAGTATAGCAACTGTCAAACTAAAAGACAGCATAGCAACTGTCAAACTAAAGACAGCATAGCAACTGTCAAACTAAAGACAGCATAGCAACTAGCAACTGTCAAACTAAAGACAGCATAGCAACTGTCAAACTAAAGACAGCATAGCAACTGTCAAACTAAAGACAGCATAGCAACTGTCAATCACAATCATGAACAAAGCATCAGCTCCTGTTGCCATAGCGAAATCAGGTGATATATGTCTGCCGCAGAGTATACCTAACCTCACAGTAGAAATCCTCTCTCTGCTTACACAAAGACATGCTAGAAAGCAACCTGTTAAGGGCACTACTTCTTCATCTTACCTGGAACATTCCTGGTGAAGTGCCCTTGTCTGGAAGAGTACATCCCAGCAGCTCAGCCAGAAACTTTGCCATGTAAGAGCTGAGAGAGGAGGGTGGTTCTCCCTGGTCCAGCACAGGAGAACAACACACACACTGGCAGGCAAGTCCAACTGTCTGTCATCCACAGAAGTGATTCCCTCTGATAACTTCTTCCTGGAGAATATCCTCCTAAATCCTCATCATCCCTTTCAGAATCTCTGTATTCCTACTCTTCCTGTACAAGCCCTCTGGAAAGCAGATGGAGAGAGGATGATGGTGTGTGTGTGTTTGTGTGTGTATGTGTGTGAGTAGTGCCAGCTGGAACACCGGCGGTAGCTGGGTTCAGAGCGGCGGCCGTATAGATGTGAGCGCAGCGTTAGCTCTGCCACCACCTCCCAGTCTCTTACTACTGAATGAATGGGAGTCGATTGTCATAGTTCAGAGCAGAGCAGAGAGGATCGGGGCCAACCAGGGGGGACCGCACTGCCAAACGGATGTTGGCACTTTTCAACGACCAACCCCCCCTTTGTTGGCACCTTTCAACGACCAACCCCCCCTTTGTTGGCACTTTTCAACGACCAACCCCCCCTTTGTTGGCACTTTTCAACGACCAACCCCCCCCTTTGTTGGCACTTTTCAACGACCAACCCCCCCCTTTGTTGGCACTTTTCAACGACCAACCCCCCCCTTTGTTGGCACTTTTCAACGACCAACCCCCCCCTTTGTTGGCACTTTTCAACGACCAACCCCCCCCCCTTTGTTGGCACTTTTCAACGACCAACCCCCCCTTTGTTGGCACTTTTCAACGACCAACCCCCCCCCCCTTTGTTGGCACTTTTCAACGACCAACCCCCCCCCCTTTGTTGGCACTTTTCAACGACCAACCCCCCCCTTTGTAGGCACTGAACAACGACCAACCCCCCCCTTTGTTGGCACTGAACAACGACCAACCCCCCCCCTTTGTTGGCACTGAACAACGACCAACCCCCCCCTTTGTTGGCACTGAACAACGACCAACCCCCCCCCTTTGTTGGCACTGAACAACGACCAACCCCCCCCCTTTGTTGGCACTGAACAACGACCAACCCCCCCCCCTTTGTTGGCACTGAACAACGACCAACCCCCCCCTTTGTTGGCACTGAACAACGACCAACCCCCCCCTTTGTTGGCACTGAACAACGACCAACCCCCCCTTTGTAGGCACTGAACAACGACCAAACCCCCCCTTTGTTGGCACTGAACAACGACCAACCCCCCCTTTGCATGCACTGACCAACGCAGCACATAAAATGTCATTTTTGGAGATGTTTTTATCCAAAGAGACATACGGGTTGTTTGACCCTCTATTGATTAACTAAAATTATTCTATTGATTAACTAACATGATTATATTGACTAAATAACATGACTCTTAACTTTTCTACAGCATATTTAGGGGAAGACGGTGCAATTCACTAGCCTGACGACTCACACTATATATCCTCCCGCTGCTCTGTTGTTCGCTACATACTTTAGACAAAGTCATCAGCGATTGGATCTTCTCTAACTAAATCAGAGGATCAAAGCCAATGACTGGCATAGTGTTTGGCCAGAGCAAGAAATCTGGGTAACCAAGCAAGCAATTCAGCCTTCATCTCCATTACCTCTAAAGCATCTATTTTAACAAACCTAACACAATGGTACATCTAAGGGATCTATTTTAACAAACCTAACACAATGGTAAATCTAAGGGATCTATTTTAACAAACCCAACACAATGGTACATCTAAGGGATCTATTTTAACAAACCTAACACAATGGTACATCTAAGGGATCTATTTAACAAACCTAACACAATGGTACATCTAAGGGATCTATTTTAACAAACCTAACACAATGGTACATCTAAGGGATCTATTTTAACAAACCTAACACAATGGTACATCTAAGGGATCTATTTTAACAAACCTAACACAATGGTACATCTAAGGGATCTATTTTAACAAACCTAACACAATGGTACATCTAAGGGATCTATTATAACAAACCTAACACAATGGTAAATCTAAGGGATCTATTTAGCAAACCCAACACAATGGTACATCTAAGGGATCTATTTTAACAAACCTAACACAATGGTACATCTAAGGGATCTATTTTAACAAACTTAACACAATGGCACATCTAAGGGATCTATTTAACAAACCTACATTGAATTGATGTCTGTGCCCAGTAGGTACAGTTTCTTAGATAGCATTGGCTACAGAAATCAGTGATAGCAACAGTAAAATAAAATTAAAAATCATCCATTGTTTGCTCAATATGTTTGGAGTGCGGACAGTCAACATTGTTATAACTGGCTTAAACGAGTAAAGGCCTTTATCTATTTATCTTCTCTTCAATTAAAAATACTAGGCTCCAGTAAATTGTATTGTTTTGTATGTGTGAGGCACATTCTCAATAAGACAGATATAACCTACCATTGATATGTTGCTGCAAGACTGAAAACATTTCAATATGTTTTGGAGGAGGGCGCCTTTGGTAACCGGACGAGGCAATCTTTTGGAAATGGGGATGGAGACAAGCTGAATGGAGTAACACACTGCAGGGAGGCCTTGGGGATTTGTAAATAACGCAACAACAAGGCAAAAGCCTCACGAGCATTTAGAAACGTTTTTATGGATTGGCTACTTGGCTAATTCATGTCCAGGAAAAGACAGACAGCAGACACATTGCTGTTGAACCAGCAACCAGCGATGCGCTGGGCCGTCCACATCACCCTCCAGGGCGGTACAGTTACCATACCTACCAGACACATTGTTGTTGAACCAGCAACCAGCGATGCGCTGGGCCGTCCACATCACCCTCCAGTGCGGTACTGTTACCATACCTACCAGACACATTGCTGTTGAACCAGCAACCAGCTGGGCCGTCCACATCACCCTCCAGGGCGGTACAGTTACCATACCTACCAGACACATTGCTGTTGAACCAGCAACCAGCGATGCGCTGGGCCGTCCACATCACCCTCCAGGGCGGTGCAGTTACCATACCTACCAGACACATTGCTGTTGAACCAGCAACCAGCGATGCGCTGGGCTGTCCACATCACCCTCCAGGGCGGTGCAGTTACCATACCTACCAGACACATTGCTGTTGAACCAGCGATGTGCTGGGCCGTCCACATCACCCTCCAGGGCGGTACAGTTACCATACCTACCAGACACATTGCTGTTGAACCAGCAACCAGCGATGCGCTGGGCTGTCCACATCACCCTCCAGGGCGGTGCAGTTACCATACCTACCAGACACATTGCTGTTGAACCAGCGATGCGCTGGGCCGTCCACATCACCCTCCAGGGCGGTACAGTTACCATACCTACCAGACACATTGCTGTTGAACCAGCGATGCGCTGGGCCGTCCACATCACCCTCCAGGGCGGTACAGTTACCATACCTACCAGACACATTGCTGTTGAACCAGCGATGCGCTGGGCCGTCCACATCACCCTCCAGGGCGGTACAGTTACCATACCTACCAGACACATTGCTGTTGAACCAGCGATGCGCTGGGCCGTCCACATCACCCTCCAGGGCGGTGCAGTTACCATACCTACCAGACACATTGCTGTTGAACCAGCGATGCGCTGGGCCGTCCACATCACCCTCCAGGGCGGTGCAGTTACCATACCTACCAGACACATTGCTGTTGAACCAGCGATGCGCTGGGCCGTCCACATCACCCTCCAGGGCGGTACAGTTACCATACCTACCAGACACATTGCTGTTGAACCAGCGATGCGCTGGGCCGTCCACATCACCCTCCAGGGCGGTACAGTTACCATACCTACCAGACACATTGCTGTTGAACCAGCGATGCGCTGGGCCGTCCACATCACCCTCCAGGGCGGTGCAGTTACCATACCTACCAGACACATTGCTGTTGAACCAGCGATGCGCTGGGCCGTCCACATCACCCTCCAGGGCGGTGCAGTTACCATACCTACCAGACACATTGCTGTTGAACCAGCGATGCACTGGGCCGTCCACATCACCCTCCAGGGCGGTACAGTTACCATACCTACCAGACACATTGCTGTCGAACCAGTTATAGTAGGGTAAGGCTAGCTTATGAGGGCTTCTGTTTTTTAATGAAACAAAACTTTAAAAAACTTAAATGTTTCTAAATACAAAGTGTCACCAGATGATCTCATCTCTCGTTCCATCATGGACATATAGAGAGTGGTGCAGCGGTCTTAGGCACTACATCTCAGTGCTTGAGGTGTCACTACAGACCTTGGCTCAAATCCAGGCTCTATCACAACTGGCCTATGGGAGTCCCATAGGGCGATGCAAAATTGGCCCAGCATCGTCCGGTATAAGGGGGGGATACCTAGTCAGTTGTCTAACTGAATGTATTCAACTGAAATGTATTTTGTATTTAACCCAACCACTGAATCAGAGAGGTGCAGGGGGCTGCCTTAATCGACATCCACGGCTTTGGTGCCCAGGGAACAGTGGGGTTAACTGCCTTGCTAAGGGACAGAACTAAATATTTTTACCTTGTCAGCTTGGGGATTTGATCCAGCAACCTTTCAGTCACTGGCCCAACGCTCTAACCACTAGGCTACCTGCTGGTTACTGGCCCAACACTCTAACCACTAGGCTACCTGCTGGTTACTAGTCCAACACTCTAACCACTAGGCTACCTGCTGGTTACTAGTCCAACACTCTAACCACTAGGCTACCTGCTGGTTACTGGCCCAACACTCTAACCACTAGACTATCTGCTGATTACTAGTCCAACACTCTAACCACTAGGCTACCTGCTGGTTACTAGTCCAACACTCTAACCACTAGACTATCTGCTGGTTACTAGTCCAACACTCTAACCACTAGGCTACCTGCTGGTTACTAGTCCAACACTCTAACCACTAGGCTACCCTGCTGGTTACTAGTCCAACACTCTAACCACTAGGCTACCTGCTGGTTACTGGTCCAACACTCTAACCACTAGGCTACCTGCTGGTTACTAGTCCAACACTCTAACCACTAGGCTACCTGCTGGTTACTGGTCCAACGCTCTAACCACTAGGCTACCTACTGGTTACTAGTCCAACACTCTAACCACTAGGCTACCTGCTGGTTACTAGTCCAACACTCTAACCACTAGGCTACCTGCTGGTTACTAGTCCAACACTCTAACCACTAGGCTACCTGCTGGTTACTAGTCCAACGCTCTAACCACTAGGCTACCTGCTGGTTACTAGTCCAACACTCTAACCACTAGGCTACCTGCTGGTTACTGGTCCAACGCTCTAACCACTAGGCTACCTGCTGGTTACTAGTCCAACACTCTAACCACTAGGCTACCTGCTGGTTACTAGTCCAACGCTCTAACCACTAGGTTACCTGCTGGTTACTAGTCCAACACTCTAACCACTAGGCTACCTGCTGGTTACTGGTCCAACACTCTAACCACTAGGCTACCTGCTGGTTACTAGTCCAACACTCTAACCACTAGGCTACCTGCTGGTTACTGGTCCAACGCTCTAACCACTAGGCTACCTGCTGGTTACTAGTCCAACACTCTAACCACTAGGCTACCTGCCTCTAACCACTAGGCTACCTGCTGTTTACTAGTCCAACGCTCTAACCACTAGGCTACCTGCCAACCCCCTCAGTCATTGTAAATAAGAATTTGTTCTAAAATTGACTTAACTAGTTAAATTAAGGTTAAATAAATCAAAAAAAATATGGCAGGGAAGTCAGGCGCAGGAGAACGAACTTGGTATAAACAGAGTTGTTTAATAAGTGCTGACAAAACTCCAAAACCAAAATATACAAAAATAACGAAGTGGGTACAAAACCCGTCACACACTAACACATACTAGCACAATCACATACAAATAAAACAATCTCCGACAAGGACATGAGGGGAAACAGAGGGTTAAATACACAACATGTAATTGATGGGATTGAAGGAGGTGTGAAGGAAGACAAGACAAAACAAATGGAAAATGAGAAATGGATCAGTGATGCCTAGAAGGTTGGTGACGTCGACCGCCGAACACCGCCTGAACAAGGAGAGGGACCGACTTCGGTGGAAGTCGTGACAACAACCTGTAAACAACATGTAAACAACCTGCACTAAACCTCTACCCTCGGGTGCTAGAGGGGGTACAGCTGGAGGTTGACTGTTTGAAGGGGTACGGGACTAAGGGGTACAGCTGGAGGTTGACTGTTTGAAGGGGTATGGGACTAGGGGGTACAGTTGGAGGTTGACTGTTTGAAGGGGTATGGGACTAGGGGGTACAGCTGGAGGTTGAATGTTTGAAGGGGTATGGGACTAGGAGGTACTGCTGGAGGTTGAATGTTTGAAGGGGTATGGGACTAGGGGGTACAGCTGGAGGTTGACTGTTTGAAGGGGTACGGGCTATAAAACATTTGGGAACCACTGTTCTAGATGAATTGCTCAGGACGTTGCTTGATGGTCCCAAAAAACGTTCTCCAAAATATAGTGTTTCATTACACCTCATGCCCAGCCCATCAAAGCCCTGATTGGTGAACAACTGATCTACATCACGCCTTGTTAGTGATGCCCAGCCCATCAAAGCCCTGATTGGTGAACAACTGATCTACATCACACCTTGTTAGTGATGCCCAGCCCATCAAAGCCCTGATTGGTGAACAACTGATCTACATCACGCCTTGTTACTGATGCCCAGCCCATCAAAGCCCTGATTGGTGAACAACTGATCTACATCACACCTTGTTAGTGATGCCCAGCCCATCAAAGCACTGATTGGTGAGCAACTGATCTACATCATGCCTTGTTACTGATGCCCAGCCCATCAAAGCACTGATTGGTGAGCAACTGATCTACATCATGCCTTGTTACTGATGCCCAGCCCATCAAAGCAATGATTGGTGAACAACTGATCTATATCACGCCTTGTTACTGATGCCCAGCCCATCAAAGCCCTGATTGGTGAACAACTGATTTACATCACGCCTTGTTAGTGATGCCCAGCCCATCAAAGCCCTGATTGGTGAACAACTGATCTACATCACACCTTGTTAGTGATGCCCAGCCCATCAAAGCCCTGATTGGTGAGCAACTGATCTACATCATGCCTTGTTACTGATGCCCAGCCCATCAAAGCCCTGATTGGTGAGCAACTGATCTACATCACGCCTTGTTAGTGATGCCCAGCCCATCAAAGCCCTGATTGGTGAACAACTGATCTACATCACGCCTTGTTAGTGATGCCCAGCCCATCAAAGCCCTGATTGGTGAACAACTGATCTACATCACACCTTGTTAGTGATGCCCAGCCCATCATGGCCCTGATTGGTGAACAACTGATCAACATCACACCTTGTTAGTGATGCCCAGCCCTTCAAGGCCCTGATTGGTGAACAACTGATCTACATCACACCTTGTTAGCGATGCCCAGCCCATCAAGGCCGTGATTGGTGAACAACTGATCTACATCACACCTTGTTAGTGATGCCCAGCCCATCAAGGCCCTGATTGGTGAACAACTGATCTACATCACCTCTTGTTAGTGATGCCCAGCCCATCAAGGCCCTGATTGGTGAACAACTGATCTACATCACACCTTGTTAGTGATGCCCAGCCCATCAAAGCCCTGATTGGTGAACAACTGATCTACATCACACCTTGTTACTGATGCCCAGCCCATCAAAGCCCTGATTGGTGAGCAACTGATCTACATCACGCCTTGTTACTGATGCCCAGCCCATCAAAGCCCTGTTTGGTGAGCAACTGATCTACATCACACCTTGTTACTGATGCCCAGCCCATCAAAGCCCTGATTGGTGAACAACTGATCTACATCACACCTTGTTAGTGATGCCCAGCCCATCAAAGCCCTGATTGGTGAACCACTGATCCATTCACAGCTCTTTTAGTCTGTTGGAAAGGTTAAGGAAACTCACACACTGTGCTGTCAAGCAGTCAATATTAATCTTCATCTTAATTCAGTCTCATCTGAAAGTTGTAAATTCTTGGTTATCTTTACGAACCCTGGCTAACAAGTTTAACCAGCAATACAAAATTGGGTTTAATTATTTATTTACTAAATACCTAACTAATCACACAGAATTACACATACACATAATTAAATCATAACTTGATTACAAATTACGTCATAAAGGAAAACGTCCCTAGCGGGCGGAACAGATATGACAGCTTGTTACACAAAAGAAAAGGGCCTGGGTGAAAGTGAAAGAGCGGGAAGACTGAGGAACAAAGGGCGAAGCTGTGCTATCGTAAATACAGTATATTATGCATTCTAAATTACCGCCCATTTGGAAAAGGAAAATGCAATAAATATTTACTCTGAGCTGCGCTTTGGTAGGTTGGTGGTAGATGGAAGGCCGTGTTGCCCAACCGAGTCCTTTGTTCTTTTGAAAAATGCCTCTGCTCGTAAATTTAATAAGTTGTAGTAACGTCGTTGTGTGGTAGACGGGATACTCGGTCTGTTCCTTCCTAACCCTCGTTTGCAGCGGCTGTTGCTAACTCAACGGCTAGGAGGTATCACTTCTGTAGTGAATAAGAGTTCAAAGTTCATACCATTCGCAACCAAAGCTCACACTGATGTTGGCTTCGTTCTGTAGGTATTATCTGAACCATTCTGACATTGGACCGTCGTCCTCACGTCCTCGGAACAGGAGGTTATATTGTCGTCAAGGGCTTATATAGGAAGGGAGAGGAGAGTGTGTTTGAAAAGTTTTATAGCCCATGTCTCTTCACAGGGGCGGGCCACTGATTGAGCGCCCTACCTTATGAAAATCCAAATCTCACATTTTAGAAGCTAAAATCACATTTCATCCCATCACAAATAATTTCATATTCAAACATTTAAATTGAACAACAATTCCATGTGAATCTGATAACTCTGATGTGTACACTTTCCACTGTAGAGTTTATTTCATCTTATCATTGATGAGAATGTCTCAGATGACAACCGAACTGACATCATTTTCATTAAGTACCACTGCATAGGTTCAATTGGTCGGATTACCATAATATAGTTCATTTCCCCCCACCTACTGATGTTCCCAGAATCTCTATGTTAACCAAGGGTTTTGCAAATGTAACATCAGTAGGGTAGGGAGAGGAAAAAGGGGGGAAGAGGTATTTATGACTGTCATAAACCTACCCCCAGGCCAACGTCATGACAGTCCCCCCATGTTGGGTTCAATCTTGCGATTAACCTGCATGTTGCAAGCCAACATAAAAATGACCGTGGGTTGTCCTGGTTGTGGACCATCGTTGTGGTCCCCATCTGGTGGTCGACCCGGGTAGGGTTTCTGCGAATGAAGTCCGCTCCATGGCTCGGCAGCGGATGTCCGGATTGGGATCGCCGTTCCGGACCCGTCGCCTGGTCGTCCAGACTGGAAGATCTGGGCAGTAACTTAGGCAGATGTTAACAACGCACACACACTCATGAAATATATCATTACATTTCCTCCCAAATGAGCGGCGTTGTGGCACTAACTGATGGTTGTCTGGGGAAGTTGTTTATGGCTCTATCACTTTCTACGTGCCGGAGAAAATGAAACAAAATGAATGAAAGCATAAACAAAACACAATATAGCTATGCCATCTAATTGGACTGTATTCTATCTACGTCCATGGTCTTGGCAAAATGACCCTATCATAGCATTGTCTAATGTCATATCTAGGGCTTTCCTAATTTGCTTAGGGTACTTTCCTAAGTTGATAACTATATGCTAAGTCTACAGCTGTAAGGCACTAGTTTTGGGCAGTCTACAGGGATGACCTATGGACTTCTGACAAGGAAACTGGTGAGTGCTGTAGCTGTAGAGTTAAAGGCCTCAAAATAAAATGTTAAACTTTACGAAGGCTGGTATTTTGCTCGGACCCTTAAGTGATCCTAGCATAAATCCTAATTGGATGTTCCGTTGTGCATGTGTGTTTATGCTTACACAAGCGCACATATCAAGGGAAGAAAAACAAGTATCCTGGCAGATTACAACTTGTTCAGTTCAATGCAAAAAAAAAAAAAGTACTAGATACAAGATTAAAAATATTAAAATAAAATAAAACTTCTATAAGAACAACACACATACAGATTGGCGGATGAGATGTTCTTTTAAATCTTTATTTAACTAGGCAAGTCAGTTAATTAAGAACAAATTGTTATTTTCAATGACGGTCTAGGAACAGTGGGTTAACTGCCTTGTTCAGGGGCAGAACAACAGATTTTTACCTTGTCAGCTCGGGGATTCAATCTTGCAACCTTTCGGTTACTAGTCCAACGCTCTAACCACTAGGCCACAAAGCAGACACCTTGAATGACACCGTGGCTCCTCTCAGCTGTACTACAATCCTGACGTAATATGGTCTGCAGTGCCTCTCTTCCCTCAATAGACCACAACCAGGTCACCCGTGACACAAGACAGGATCAGACATCTATCCATGTCTGAGGACGTCTGGGAGATAACCTGCTAGCCGACCACTAGGGGCAACAGTGAGCGATGTTCCCTTCAGGTAGGTTTTGGGGTTTTGTTAAGGCGATGTGAACGGGGATGGAGGATGGGCGTAAGCATCTGCCTCTGGTACAGAAGGTTGCATTGTCAAATCCAGTGATAGAAAGTTATTTTAATTCCCATTCTCAAACCTTAACCTCTAAAAGTCAGGACAGAACGGGATGAGGACAGGATGGGATGAGGATACTACTCCAGAGGATGATGACAGGATGATGGTACTACTCTAGTGTACATAGAGGATGAGGACAGGATGGGAAGATGATACTACTCTAGTGTATATATAGGATTAGGACAGGATGTGATGATGGTACTACTCTAGTGTATATAGAGGATGGGATGATGGTACTACTCTAGTGTATATAGAGGATGAGGACAGGATGGGATGATGGTACTACTCTAGTGTATATAGAGGATAAGGACAGGATGATGTTACTACTCTAGTGTATATAGAGGATGAGGACAGGATGGGATGATGATACTACTCTAGTGTATCTAGAGGATGAGGACAGGATGGGATGATGGTACTACTCTAGTGTATATAGAGGATGAGGACAGGATGGGATGATGATACTACTCTAGTGTATATAGAGGATGAGGACAGGATGGGATGATGGTACTACTCTAGTGTATATAGAGGATGAGGACAGGATGGGATGATGATGCTACTCTAGTGTATATAGAGGATGAGGACAGGATGATGATCCTACTCTAGTGTATATAGAGGATGAGGACAGGATGGGATGATGGTACTACTCTAGTGTATATAGAGGATGAGGACAGGATGGGATGATGATACTACTCTAGTGTATATAGAGGATGAGGACAGGATGGGATGATGGTACTACTCTAGTGTATATAGAGGATGAGGACAGGATGGGATGATGATGCTACTCTAGTGTATATAGAGGATGAGGACAGGATGGGATGATGCTACTCTAGTGTATATAGAGGATGAGGACAGGATGGGATGATGCTACTCTAATGTATATAGAGTATGAGGACAGGATGGGATGATGAGATAAAGACACCTAATGGAATGTGACAGTTTCCAATCAAACCATCTAGTAACATTTCCCAAACGCCCCCATTACCAGGGGAGGTCTTTGTCTGGTTTCAGGCCAACAGGTTGTCCAATATCCAGAGAGCTGCCATCAATAATACACTGTGATGCTGACCCACTTCTATGGTAGTAACCTTTTAATATAGAGAGCAGAGAGGGAGGGGAGGAAAGGAGGAGGAGAGGAGAGGAGAGGGGAGGAGAAAAGAGAGAGAGAGGGAGAGGGGAGGAGAAAAGAGAGAGGGAGGGAGAGAGAGACAGAGAGAGGGAGGAGAGGAGAGGGGAGGAGAGGAGAGGGAGAAGAGGGAGAGAGGGAGGAGAGGGGATAAATAAGGAGAGGAGAGGGAGGAGAGGGGAGGAGAGGAGCGAGAGAGAGAGAGGGAGGAGAGGAGCGAGTGAGCGAGAGAGAGAGAGAGAGAGAGAGAGAGCCTTGTACGCATTGTGCTTACTATTTATTCATAACCTACCATGATTGAAACTCTCCATGTTGTCTCCAATCTAATATTCATCAGAGCTCAATCAGCATACAACACAAAGAAAAAAGCTCTCTCTCTCTCTCTCCCTCTCCCTCTCTCTCTCTCCCTCTCTCCGTCTTCCTCCCTCTCTCTCTCTCCCTCTCTCCCTCTCTCCGTCTTCCTCTCTCTTCCTCTCTCTTCCTCTCTCTCTCTCTCTCTCTCTCTCTCTCTCTCTCTCTCTCTCTCTCTCTCTCCGTCTCTCTCTCCGTCTCTCTCTCTCTCTCCGTCTTCCTTTTCAATCTCGGCCACAGATGATGAGTGACAAGGAAATTCCATCGTGCTTCGGCTGCTCTGGCATCCAACATTACAGAGGACACAGCATGGAATGGAAAGTCCCCTTGCTGATACTTACTGCCGAGCAAACACAAACGTGCGGGCGCACACCCACACCCACACACACACACACACACAGTCTTGTCCTCTTCCCTGATGGGGAAATGATGGGTTATTAAACCAGGTGATGGGATCTACAGCAGGACTCTGTTTGCATTCTGAACGCCACCCTTTACCCATAGGGCTCTGGTCAAAAGTAGTGCACTAAATAGGGCATAGGGTGCCACTTTCGATGCACTCACTGCTCCGGTCAGAACTGATTGAGGGAGTCAGGCTCACTGAGACCTCAGGTGGGAGTCAGGCTCACTGAGACCTCGGATGGGAGTCGGGCTCACTGAGACCTCGGATGGGAGTCGGGCTCACTGAGACCTCGGATGGGAGTCGGGCTCACTGAGACCTCATGTGGGAGTCGGGCTCACTGAGACTTCAGGTGGGAGTCGGGCTCACTGAGACTTCAGGTGGGAGTCGGGCTCACTGAGACCTCAGGTGGGAGTCGGGCTCACTGAGACCTCAGTTGGGAGTCGGGCTCACTGAGACCTCAGGTGGGAGTCGGGCTCACTGAGACCTCAGGTGGGAGTCGGGCTCACTGAGAACTCATGTGGGAGTTAGACACATAAAAAAGGAACTAAGGTCAGGACATGACAATTATGGGGTTTTGTGATGTCATTATGGGGTTTTGTGATGTCATTATGGGGTATTGTGATGTCATTATGGGGTATTGTGTGTAGATTGATGAGGAAAACAATTCAGTTAATCAATATGCGCTGTATGTGTGAGGTAGAGTGCTGGAAATTAAATGGTAATTACAGATTGATCCGACATCTGCAGCGTTTACCGTGAATGCGATCGCCGCAAACGTTGGGAACAAGGCCTTTAAAAAAAGGCTCACAGTCGACTATACAACGCGCCTTGTATCGAATCCCGGCCTTAGGCTACTGTAGGAGTAAGTAGCATTAGTACATCCAGTCTAGACCAGACCAATGGTGTATTGATCTAAACGGCGACCCAAATCCCAAGGCAGCACCAGAGATTATGGGTTGGGTATTAATGAGTGTCAGCAGTCTGGAAGTTTCCCCTCGTCTCCCAACATGTAAATGGTGTAGCCTCAGGCCTGACTGACTGACTCTGAACTGGCCTGACTGACTGACTCTGAACTGGCCTGACTGACTGACTCTGAACTGGCCTGACTGACTGACTCTGAACTGGCCTGACTGACTGACTCTGAACTGGCCTGACTGACTGACTCTGAACTGGCCTGACTGACTGACTCTGAACTGGCCTGACTGACTGACTCTGAACTGGCCTGACTGACTGACTCTGAACTGGCCTGACTGGTGCCCAGACTAGCCCCAGGGCTCTCCTCCTACCAAAGCCCCCACCATACAGACCCTAACCTGGGGCTGCACAGCCCCCATACAGCAGTGGCGAACAGTGACTAAAGGACCTAGGCCTTCAGAAAGACCAAAAATATTCCAATGGACTGTATCAGAATTCTGAAAAAATATATAGAAAATAACAGAAAACATAGCATAACTTAATGTCCCTGGCATATCTTCGGTAGACGGACCACTACAGTTCTATTGAAGGAAAAGCATGACTTTTTATTGACATTATGAATAAACCAAACAGTCCTGCAGGCCGCACACACACACACACACACACACACACACACACACACACACACACACACACAATATGTGACACATAGCATAAAATACTTTGCACTTTGTACACAATTTATGGTGGCCAACACCACTATCACCAATAGCGACAATAACGGTGTCACGTCGAAGGGGATAACGAATATAACGATTATGCAACCCAGTATATAGTCATACCAATGCAAAAGTACAACCATTTCATGTCCAAAAATGAAAAAAACAAACAGCTATTACTTCCCATTGCAGATATATTTGATCAAGTTCATCACACTAACCTGTGATCTACAATTTAAATGCAACAATGTTTTTAAAAAAAAACAGCAAGCAAGCAGCTATAGCCAATAGCAAGCAGTAATAGCTAATAGCAAGCAAGCAGCGATAGCTAATAGCGAGCAGTAATAGCTAATAGCAAGCAACGATAGCTAATAGCAAGCAAGCAGCTATAGCTATTAGCAAGCAAGCAGCTTTAGCTAATAGCAAGCAAGCAGCTATAGCTAACAGCAAGCAACGATAGCTAATAGCAAGCAAGCAGCTATAGCTAATCGCAAGCAAGCAGCAATAGCTAATAGCAAGCAAACAGCAATATCTAATAGCAAGCAATCATTAATAGCTAATAGCAAGCAATCAGTAATAGGTAATAGCAAGCAGCAGAAATAGCTAATAGCAAGCAAGCAGTAATAGCAAGCAAGCAGTAATAGCAAGCAAGCAGTAATAGCTAATAGCAAGCAAGCAGTAATAGCTAATAGCAAGCAAGCAGTAATAGCAAGCAAGTAGTAATAGCTAATAGCAAGCAAGCAGTAATAGCTAATAGCAAGCAAGCAGTAATAGCAAGCAAGCAGTAATAGCTAATAGCAAGCAAGCAGTAATAGCAAGCAAGCAGTAATAGCTAATACCAAGCAAGCAGTAATAGCAAGCAAGCAGTAATAGCTAATAGCAAGCAAGCAGTAATAGCAAGCAAGCAGTAATAGCTAATAGCAAGCAAGCAGTAATAGCTAATAGCAAGCAAGCAGTAATAGCTAATAGCAAGCAAGCAGTAATAGCTAATAGCAAGCAAGCATTAATAGCAAGCAAGCAGTAATAGCTAATAGCAAGCAAGCAGTAATAGCAAGCAAGCAGTAATAGCTAATAGCAAGCAAGCAGTAATAGCTAATAGCAAGCAAGCAGTAATAGCTAATAGCAAGCAAGCAGCAACAACAAAAACAGTGCCACTCACCAGATGATCATTTGTAAACAAAGTTTGAAAGTTAAACTTGAAAAGGGTGATGCTAGCAAATTAGCATAGCAAATTAGCAACAACATCCACCTTGAACTTGGTAGCAGCTGCTGAAGCCACTGTCAACACTGTCACACCACTACAATTCAAGCTAGCTAACTTTACTAGCATTAGCATGGGAAAACTACGGCTTGCAACACTTATTATATTGTCTTGCTGTCACGCCCTGAACATAGAGAGCTTTTAAATCTCTATGTTGGTTAGGTCGGGGTGTGACTAGGGTGGGTCATCTAGGTGAACATGATAACAACATGGTAGCAACACAACATGATAACAACATGGTAGCAACACAACATGACAACAACATGGTAGCAACACAACATGATAACAACATGGTAGCAACACAACATGATAACAACATGGTAGCAACACAACATGATAACATGTAGGGGTCGGGACGAGACAGACAGGCAGCTTTTCTCAGCCAATCATGACTCTGTATTATTTG
>NC_143032.1:82027500-82030000 GCF_057628025.1 Oncorhynchus mykiss | reverse complement strand
ATGAGTTGGAGGGGGTTCTTCCTACTAGTAATACTAGTAGGAGGGGGTTCTTCCTACTAGTAATATGAGTTAGAGGGGGTTCTTCCTACTAGTAATATGAGTTAGAGGGGGTTCTTCCTACTAGTAATACTAGTTGGAGGGGGTTCTTCCTACTAGTAATACTAGTTGGAGGGGGTTCTTCCTACTAGTAATACTAGTTGGAGGGGGGTCTTCCTACTAGTAATATGAGTTGGAGGGGGTTCTTCCTACTAGTAATATGAGTTGGAGGGGGTTCTTCCTACTAGTAATATGAGTTGGAGGGGGTTCTTCCTACTAGTAATACTAGTAGGAGGGGGTTCTTCCTACTAGTAATATGAGTTAGAGGGGGTTCTTCCTACTAGTAATACTAGTTGGAGGGGGTTCTTCCTACTAGTAATATGAGTTGGAGGGGGTTCTTCCTACTAGTAATATGAGTTGGAGGGGGTTCTTCCTACTAGTAATATGAATTGGAGGGGGGTTCTTCCTACTAGTAATATGAATTGGAGGGGGGTTCTTCCTACTAGTAATACTAGTTGGAGGGGGTTCTTCCTACTAGTAATACTAGTTGGAGGGGGTTCTTCCTACTAGTAATATGAGTTGGAGGGGGTTCTTCCTACTAGTAATATGAATTGGAGGGGGGTTCTTCCTACTAGTAATATGAATTGGAGGGGGGTTCTTCCTACTAGTAATACCAGTTGGAGGGGGTTCTTCCTACTAGTAATACTAGTTGGAGGGGGTTCTTCCTACTAGTAATATGAGTTGGAGGGGGTTCTTCCTACTAGTAATATGAGTTGGAGGGGGTTCTTCCTACTAGTAATACTAGTTGGAGGGGGTTCTTCCTACTAGTAATATGAGTTAGAGGGGGTTCTTCCTACTAGTAATACTAGTTGGAGGGGGTTCTTCCTACTAGTAATACTAGTTGGAGGGGGTTCTTCCTACTAGTAATATGAGTTGGAGGGGGTTCTTCCTACTAGTAATATGAGTTGGAGGGGGTTCTTCCTACTAGTAATACTAGTTGGAGGGGGTTCTTCCTACTAGTAATACTAGTTGGAGGGGGTTCTTCCTACTAGTAATATGAGTTGGAGGGGGTTCTTCCTACTAGTAATATGAGTTGGAGGGGGTTCTTCCTACTAGTAATATGAGTTGGAGGGGGTTCTTCCTACTAGTAGTATGAGTTGGAGGGGGTTCTTCCTACTAGTAATATGAGTTGGAGGGGGTTCTTCCTACTAGTAATACTAGTTGGAGGGGGTTCTTCCTACTAGTAATATGAGTTGGAGGGGGTTCTTCCTACTAGTAATATGAGTTAGAGGGGGTTCTTCCTACTAGTAATATGAGTTGGAGGGGGTTCTTCCTACTAGTAATATGAATTGGAGGGGGGTTCTTCCTACTAGTAATATGAGTTGGAGGGGGTTCTTCCTACTAGTAATATGAGTTGGAGGGGGTTCTTCCTACTAGTAATATGAGTTGGAGGGGGTTCTTCCTACTAGTAATATGAGTTAGAGGGGGTTCTTCCTACTAGTAATATGAGTTGGAGGGGGTTCTTCCTACTAGTAATATGAGTTGGAGGGGGTTCTTCCTACTAGTAATATGAGTTGGAGGGGGTTCTTCCTACTAGTAATATGAGTTGGAGGGGGTTCTTCCTACTAGTAATATGAGTTGGAGGGGGTTCTTCCTACTAGTAATATGAGTTGGAGGGGGTTCTTCCTACTAGTAATATGAGTTGGAGGGGGTTCTTCCTACTAGTAATATGAGTTGGAGGGGGTTCTTCCTACTAGTAATATGAGTTGGAGGGGGTTCATCCTACTAGTAATATGAGTTGGAGGGGGGTCTTCCTACTAGTAATATGAGTTGGAGGGGGTTCTTCCTACTAGTAATATGAGTTGGAGGGGGTTCTTCCTACTAGTAATACTAGTTGGAGGGGGTTCTTCCTACTAGTAATATGAGTTGGAGGGGGTTCTTCCTACTAGTAATATGAGTTGGAGGGGGTTCTTCCTACTAGTAATATGAGTTGGAGGGGGTTCTTCCTACTAGTAAACTAGTTGGAGGGGGTTCTTCCTACTAGTAATATGAGTTGGAGGGGGTTCTTCCTACTAGTAATATGAGTTGGAGGGGGTTCTTCCTACTAGTAATATGAGTTGGAGGGGGTTCTTCCTACTAGTAATATGAGTTGGAGGGGGTTCTTCCTACTAGTAATATGAGTTGGAGGGGGTTCTTCCTACTGGTAATATGAGTTGGAGGGGGTTCTTCCTACTAGTAAACTAGTTGGAGGGGGTTCTTCCTACTAGTAATATGAGTTGGAGGGGGTTCTTCCTACTAGTAATATGAGTTGGAGGGGGTTCTTCCTACTAGTAATATGAGTTGGAGGGGGTTCTTCCTACTAGTAATATGAGTTGGAGGGGGTTCTTCCTACTAGTAATATGAGTTGGAGGGGGTTCTTCCTACTAGTAATATGAGTTGGAGGGGGTTCTTCCTACTGGTAATA
>NC_143032.1:81992500-82022500 GCF_057628025.1 Oncorhynchus mykiss | reverse complement strand
CAAAATGGCAAACTATTCCCTGATAGGTCCCTGGTCAAAAGTAGTGCACTATATAGGGAATAGGGTGCCATTTGGGACACTTCCTGACCTTGGTGTTGAAGCAGGTCTGGGCCTCGGCTTCACTCTTCCCACAGCAGGTAGCCAGAACCTCTCCGTAACTCTTAGTGACAGCCAGGATCACATGAGGAGGTAGCATGGTGTTACGCTTGGAGAACCTGAAGATGAAGCTGCAACACAACACCTTGTCTTGGCTTTAGCTCAGCGTCCCTAACACTGTATTTTAGCTGCCTGGAGGAGACCTATCCAAGGTTCAAACTCAGCGTCGGTCACAACCACAGGAGTTGAGTGGATCCCACTTACCTCTCCACGAAAGCCTTGCGGTCCTTCTTAAAGTCTTCACACTGGTCTGCAGCTGGAGACTCAGATGTGAGGGACAGGTCCCGGGGAATCTACAATTAATCAATCGACCAACACATTACTCAAATGCATCCATAAAGCTCTTTTTACTTCAGCAGTTGACACTGCTTTTACAGTATCCCGGCCTAGACCTCAAAGAGGCACAGTAGCTGGGAAAAGTGTGTTGCTGTCTCACCTAGCTACACTATATATATATATATATATATATATATATATATATAAAATGAGTGGATTCAGCTATTTCAGCCACACCCGTTGCTGACAGGAGTATAAAATCGAGCACACAGCCATGCAAT
Organism: Oncorhynchus mykiss; assembly: GCF_057628025.1. Lineage (NCBI taxonomy): Eukaryota > Metazoa > Chordata > Actinopteri > Salmoniformes > Salmonidae > Oncorhynchus > Oncorhynchus mykiss. The sequence goes on along the minus strand of NC_143032.1, from coordinate 82,021,787 downwards.
CTCCATAGACAAACATTGGCAGTAGAATGGCCTTACTGAAGAGCTCAGTGACTTTCAACGTGGCAATGTCATAGCATGCCACCTTTCCAACAAGTCAGTTCTTTAAAATTCTGCTATGACTGCCCCTGTCAACTGTAAGTGCTGTTATTGTGAAGTGGAGACGTCTAGGAGCAACAACGGCTCAGCCGTAAAGTGGTAGGCAACAGAACAGGACCACAGAGTGCTGAAGCACGTAAAAGTAATCTACAACACTCACTACCGAGTTCCAAACTGCCTCTGAAAGCAACTTCTGCATGAGAAATGTTCGTTGAGAGCTTCAGGAAATGGGTTTCCGTGGCCGAGCAGCCGCACACAAGCCTAAGATCACCATGGGCAATGCCAAGCGTCAGCTGGAGTGGTGTAAAGCTCGCAGCCATTGGACTCTGGAGCAGTGGAAATGTATTCTCTGGAGTGATGAATCATCCTTCACCATCCTGCAGTCCGACGGACGAATCTGGGTTTGGCGGATGATAGGAGAACGCTACCTGCCCCAATGCATAGTGCTAACTGTAAAGTTTAGTGGAGGAGGAATAATGGTCTGGGGCTATTTTTCATGGTTCGGGGTAGGCCCCTTAGTTCCAATGAAGGGAAATCTTAACTCTACCACATAGGGTGACATTCTAGATGATTCTGTGCTTCCAACTTTGCGGCAACAGTTTGTGGAAGGCCCTTTCCTGTTTCAGCATGGCAATGCCCCCGTGCACAAAGCGAGGTCCATACAGAAATGGTTTGTCGAGATTGGTGTGGAAGAACTTGAAAGGCCTGCAAAGAGCCCTGACCTCAACCCCATCGAACACCTGTGGGATGAATTGGAACGCCGACTGCGAGCCAGGCCTAATCAGCCCAACCTCACTAATGCTCTTGTGGCTGAATGGAAGTCCCTACAGCAATGTTCCAACATCTAGTGGAAAGCCTTCCCAGAAGAGTGGAGGCTGTTATAGCAGCAAAAGGGGGGACCAACTCCATATTAATGATTTTTGAATGAGATGTTAGACCAGCAGGTGTCCACATATTTTTGGTCATGTAGTGTACCTGTGTCTGTCTGTCTGACCTCCTCCTAGCAGGTGTCCACATACTTTTGATCATGTAGTGTATCTTAAGATGAATCACCTCACCTAGCATCTGCTCAATGACTAAAATGTAAATGTAGAAAACTCACTAGAAGTTTAGTTTATTAATTCAAACAATAATAATAAAACAAGCACACATAAAACTTCAAAAAAGCCAAATATGCACAAAGAAACCAAGAGAGGAACCTGACTCGGAGGGGTGGCCTATCTTACCTTGGCCTTGTGGTCCACGAAGCAGTGGGTTCTCTCAATGGCAGTATTCTCACAGCAGTGCTTCAAATTGCTCTTCTCAACTAAGGTCTCAGAAGAACACACAGCACTCTGGAACAGGTCGGCCTGCACACACATAGTAGTAGTACACCTTTTTAGCCAGAAGAGGGTACTGTTGTATCTGTACAGGACATTCAAATAAAACCATAGCGATAGATAAGAGGACTCTAGAGGGATTCATTTCTTAAAAGGTCCTGATGTTTTTATCTGAATATCAGATCATTTCTGGATAACAATTAAGTATCTTACTGTGATGGTTTTCAATTAAAATGGTTAAAAAGAAACAAAAATAGCTTCTTAGCAAAGAACAATTTCTCAAGCAAGAATTTTGGTAGGACTGTCTGGGTGTGGTCTGAGTGGGGGAGGGGAGAACTGAAAACCAGCTGTTATTGGCTGAGAGGTTTGGAACTGTCTTTCTTAATTGATCTAATAACTAATTTACCGCCTGGTGATGTCAACCATGGAAGGCCAAAACTCCATCCCACCAAAACAGGATGAAATTTCAGGCAGCCTTTTCAAACAGCTCTTGAACTAAAAAAAGGGCTTTATCTTTTTTACAATTTCACAATATTATTCCAACCTCTTGGTGTGGAAAAATATATAAAAACACAGGGGAAATAAAATCACGTTTTTTGACAGCACTGGGCCTTTAAGCCAGGGTTTCCCGCCCCCACAGGCGTTCCACATTTTAGTCGTAAACCTAAATTGGCACACATGATTCAGTTTACTAATGCTCTCAGCTGAAAGGATATTTCGTTTGGCGACTTTGGGTCTTTTGAGCATCGTGCTATACTGTTTAAATGTCAGCCACCAGTGCTGACCATCACCCTGTATAGGTCACCAAACCACTGCCCCACTTTATTTACTGGTTTCTCTGAACTATTGTCTGTTGTCCTTGAGATCTATGATATAATCATTGTGTTGGGTGATTTTAATATTCATGTTGACAAAGAGACTGACTCCAAGGCCATTGAATTCTGAATATTTTGAGCTCTATGGACTTTATCCAACATGTTACTGGGCCCACCTATAACCGCAGCCATACTCAGGACCTGGTTATTACCAAGGGGCTTTCTACTGGGCCAACCCATAACCACAGCCATACTCTGGACCTCGTTATTACCAAGGGGCTTTCTACTGGGCCCACCCATAACCACAGCCATACTCTAGACCTGGTTATTACCAAGGGGCTTTCTACTGGGCCAACCCATAACCACAGCCATACTCTGGACCTGGTTATTACCAAGGGGCTTTCTACTGGGCCCAGCCATAACCACAGCCATACTCTGGACCTGGTTATTACCAAGGGGCTTTCTACTGGGCCAACCCATAACCACAGCCATACTCTGGACCTGGTTGTAACCAAGGGGCTTTATACTGGGCCCACCCATAACCACAGCCATACTCTAGACCTGGTTATTACCAAGGGGCTTTCTACTAGACCTGGTTATTACCAAGGGGCTTTCCACTGGGCACACCCATAACCACAGCCATACTCTGGACCTGGTTATTACCAAGGGGCTTTCTACTGGGCCCACCCATAACCACAGCCACACTCTGGACCTGGTTATTACCAAGGGGCTTTCTACTGGGCCAACCCATAACCACAGCCATACTCTGGACCTGGTTATTACCAAGGGGCTTTCTACTGGGCCCACCCATAACCACAGCCACACTCTGGACCTGGTTATTACCAAGGGTCTTTCTACTGGGCCAACCCATAACCACAGCCATACTCTGGACCTGGTTATTACCAAGGGGCTTTCTACTAGACCTGGTTATTACCAAGGGGCTTTCCACTGGGCCAACCCATAACCACAGCCATACTCTGGACCTGGTTATTACCAAGGGGCTTTCTACTGGGCCCAGCCATAACCACAGCCATACTCTGGACCTGGTTATTACCAAGGGGCTTTCTACTGGGCCCACCCATAACCACAGCCATACTCTGGACCTGGTTATTACCAAGGGGCTTTCTACTGGGCCCACCCATAACCACAGCCACACTCTGGACCTGGTTATTACCAAGGGGCTTTCTACTGGGCCCACCCATAACCACAGCCATACTCTGGACCTGGTTATTACCAAGGGTCTTTCTATTGACATATCCTCTATTGTTGATGTTGCTTTATCTGATCATCACTGGGGATGTTTTACCACCTTGTTGCCCATGGCAACAGGGTAACACTGAACACATTATTAAGAAACTGGCTTTTTCTAACTTGATCACTATTAAATCAGAATAATTAGAGTGTGCTCTTCTCCAACCATTGATAAATCCTAACCCCCTCTTAATTAAACCTATGTGAACTTTCTGCATATTTGCTGCATATTTCAGAGATAAGATAACCAACATTAGCCTGGGTATCAGTCAAGCCAGACCTGATGACACAGACATGTTCAGGGAAGTGATATCACAACTTAAGCCTTTAAAAAAATAACATTTTAGAAGACAAGACCGAGGTACTAATTGTTGGAACCAAAGCCCAGTGAGAGAATCTGGAAGCACATTTTAATTCACAAAGACAAATCATCAGGTAAAAAAACCTAGGTATTATTTTAGATTCTAAACTCAATTTAGAATCATACGTTAAGAATGTGACCAAAAATATATTTTTTACCACCTGAGGTACATTGCCAAGGTGCAGCCGTTACAGAGAGGCTCATCCATGCTTTTATGACATTCAGGTTTGACTACTGTAATGCGTTCCTGTCTGGTCTACCCAAGAAAGCCATTGGTCAACCGCAAAACAGACAGAAGGCTGCAGCACGGGTACTGTCCAAGACCAGAAGGAGAGCACACATTAGCACCACAATACATGTCAGACATGCTTTTAAGTTCTGTACCCAGTAGGTCCCTCGGGTCCTCTGGCCTTTTAACTCTCCCAAAGCCCAGGACCAGGAGACATGGAGAGACAGCCTTTAGTTACTATGCCCCCAGCCTTTAGTTACTAGGCCCCCAGCCTTTAGTTACTATGCCCCCAGCCTTTAGTTACTATGCCCCCAGCCTTTAGTTACTATGCCCCCAGCCTTTAGTTACTATGCCCCCAGCCTCTAGTTACTATGCCCCCAGCCTTTAGTTACTATGTCCCCAGCCTTTAGTTACTATGCCCCCAGCCTTTAGTTATTATGCCCCCAGCCTCAAGTTACTATGCCCCCAGCCTTTAGTTACTATGCCCCCAGCCTCTAGTTACTATGCCCCCAGCCTCAAGTTACTATGCCCCCAGCCTTTAGTTACTATGCCCCCAGCCTCTAGTTACTATGCCCCCAGCCTTTAGTTACTATGCCCCCAGCCTTTAGTTACTATGCCCCCAGCCTCAAGTTACTATGCTCCCAGCCTTTAGTTACTATGCCCCCAGCCTCAAGTTACTATGCCCCCAGCCTTTAGTTACTATGCCCCCAGCCTCTAGTTACTATGCCCCCAGCCTTTAGTTACTATGCCCCCAGCCTTTAGTTACTATGCCCCCAGCCTTTAGTTACTATGCCCCCAGCCTTTAGTTACTATGCCCCCAGCCTCTAGTTACTATGCCCCCAGCCTCAAGTTACTATGCCCCCAGCCTTTAGTTACTATGCCCCCAGCCTCTAGTTACTATGCCCCCAGCCTTTAGTTACTATGCCCCCAGCCTTTAGTTACTATGCCCCCAGCCTTTAGTTACTATTTCTCCATCCTTCAGTTACTATGCCTCCATCCTTCAGTTACTATGCCTCCATCCTTTAGTTACTATGCCCCCAGCCTCTAGTTACTATGCCCCCAGCCTTTAGTTACTATGCCCCCAGCCTTTAGTTACTATGCCCCCAGCCTTTAGTTACTATGCCCCCAGCCTTTAGTTACTATGCCCCCAGCCTTTAGTTACTATGCCCCCAGCCTCTAGTTACTATGCCCCCAGCCTTTAGTTACTATGCCCCCAGCCTTTAGTTACTATGCCCCCAGCCTTTAGTTACTATGTCCCCAGCCTTTAGTTACTATGCCCCCAGCCTCTAGTTACTATGCCCCCAGCCTTTAGTTACTATGCCCCCAGCCTTTAGTTACTATGCCCCCAGCCTTTAGTTACTATGCCCCCAGCCTTTAGTTACTATGCCCCCAGTCTTTAGTTACTATGCCTCCATCCTTCAGTTACTATGCCCCCAGCCTTTAGTTACTATGGACCCAGTCTTTAGTTACTATGCCCCCAGCCTTTAGTTACTATGCCCCCAGCCTTTAGTTACTATGCCTCCATCCTTCAGTTACTATGCCCCCAGCCTTTAGTTACTATGGACCCAGTCTTTAGTTACTATGCCCCCAGCCTTTAGTTACTATGCCCCCAGCCTTTAGTTACTATGCCTCCATCCTTCAGTTACTATGCCCCCAGCCTTTAGTTACTATGCCCCCAGCCTTTAGTTACTATGCCCCCAGCCTTTAGTTACTATGCCCCCAGCCTTCAGTTACTATGCCCCCATCCTTTAGTTACTATGCCCCCAGCCTTTAGTTACTATGCCCCCAGCCTTTAGTTACTATGCCCCCAGCCTTTAGTTACTATGCCCCCAGCCTTTAGTTACTATGCCCCCAGCCTTCAGTTACTATGCCCCCAGCCTTTAGTTACTATGCCCCCAGCCTTTAGTTACTATGCCCCCAGCCTTTAGTTACTATGCCCCCAGCCTTTAGTTACTATGCCCCCAGCCTTTAGTTACTATGCCCCCAGCCTTTAGTTACTATGCCCCCAGCCTTTAGTTACTATGCCCCCAGCCTTTAGTTACTATGCCCCCAGCCTTTAGTTACTATGCCCCCAGCCTTTAGTTACTATGCCCCCAGCCTTTAGTTACTATGCCCCCAGCCTTTAGTTACTATGCCCCCAGCCTTTAGTTACTATGCCCCCAGCCTTTAGTTACTATGCCCCCAGCCTCTAGTTACTATGCCCCCAGCCTTTAGTTACTATGCCCCCAGCCTTTAGTTACTATGCCCCCAGCCTTTAGTTACTATGCCCCCAGCCTTTAGTTACTATGCCCCCAGCCTCTGGAATATCCTGTCAGAGAACCTGAGGGGGACCAAAACTGTGGACATATTTAAAAGAGATCTTAAAAGACACCTTTTTAGCTCTGCTTTTCCTTACGGTGCTTTTTAGTCGTTCAGTTTTTGTCATTCTTTAGTTTTTTTTAAATCTTATATTTGTTGTGTAGTACATTTTTCTGCTTTTATTTTCGTTGTTTTTTTATAGTTTTTTTTCCCCTGTGAAACACATTGCGTTGCGTTCCATGTCTGAAATGCGCTGTATAAATAAAGCTTGATTTGATTTGAACTAATCATCGAGCCCTTTGACTAATTCAATCAGGTGTGCCAAGTAAGGGTTAAAACAAAAATGTTAAACGTCTGAACCTTGACTAAAAACATCAGCCAACTAATGCCCAATTACATACAAACCCCTACCTCTGGTCCCTCCCCTGCCTACCAATGGCCGGGCTGCCTCCTCACCTCCATACCTCTGGCCCCTCCCTCTGGCTGGGCAAGTCCCTCCCTAACTCCCCCCTAATCTGGCCCCTCCCCTCCCTACCTTTGGCACCTACTGCTGGCCCGGGCTGGCCCCTCCCCTCCCAACCTCCTACCGCTGGACCTCCCCACCGGCAAGGCTGGCCCCTCCCCTCCCTACCACTGGCCGTGCTGGCCCCTCCCCTCCCTACCACTGGCCGTGCTGGCCCCTCCACTCCCTACAACTGGCTGGGGTGGCCCCTCCCCTCCTTACCACTGGCCGTGCTGGCCCCTCCCCTCCCTACAACTGGCCGGGGTGGCCCTCCTCTCCTTACCACTGGCCGTGCTGGCCCCTCCCCTCCCTACCACTGGCCAGGCTGGCCCCTCTCCTCCCTACCTACCACCTCTGGCCCCTCCCCTCCCGACCCTCTATCCTGTCCCCTACCTACCCTTACATCTGGCCCCTACCTCTGGCTGGGCTGGGCACATCAATGTGATTGGCTTGTGTCAGATAGGGATGAGGAGGTGTGGTTGGGGTCTCTCACCACGTCCCTGTTGCAGTCTTCTAGGGGTTCGTCTGAGCAGCATTGGATGCCCATGGTGAAGGCTTCCGCAACCAGGGGCACCACGTCATCCAACAAACTATCTGGAAGGTTCTGAGCCAGCCCTACTAGTGCCCTACACACACACACACACACACACACACACACACACACACACACACACACACACACACACACACACACACACAACACCTGTCACAACTCTCCTTACCCGGCAATAGATAACAGTCAAACTCCAGCCAACAAGTTTAAAAATGTCAAAGGTGAAACCAAATGTCCCAGATAGATAGGCAAACACACACACACACACACACACACACGCACACACGCACACACCACACACACACAGTATGCACACACACACACCACACGCACACAGCATGCACACACACACATACACACACACACACACACACACAGCATGCACACACACCCACACCACACGCACACAGCATGCACACACACACATACACACACACACACACACAGCACGCGCACACACACACACACACACACACACAGACAGACAGTGAGATTCCGACACTTCACCAAAATATTTACACTACGCTGCTGTTAAACCCCATTTTAAATCAGCAGAGAAATTCCAGATGAACAAAATAGGACAAATCAAATCCATGTAAAAAACAGTATTAAGTGGTTAAAGAATCTGAGGTCCAGGCACTCAGGTGAGTTTGAAAACAAAGGCAGTGATTAAATAAAAGCTTTTTACAGCTTTACTCACGTAGATTTACTCACGTAGATTTACTCACGTAGATTTACTCACATAGATTTACTCACATAGATTTACTCACATAGATTTACTCACAAAGAGTTACTCACATAGATTTACTCACATAGATTTACTCACATAGATTTACTCACAAAGAGTTACTCACAAAGAGTTACTCACATAGATTTACTCACATAGATTTACTCACGTAGATTTACTCACATAGATTTACTCACATAGATTTACTCACAGATTTACTCACGTAGATTTACTCACATAGATTTACTCACATAGATTTACTCACGTAGATTAACTCACGTAGATTTATTCACATAGATTTACTCACATAGAGTTACTCACATAGATTTACTCACAGAGTTACTCACATAGCCTTGAATCCATCTTTCTTGGCCTCTGTGAAGATGGTACAGATCTGATTCTGAGACCGGGCTGATACACACAGCAGCACCAACAGGCTACAGACAGCCAACAACTGCATGATGGAAGGTAAGACTCGCGGACGGAGGGATGGATGGAAGAGGGGATCTAGCGATTGAGCCCAAGAGCAGAGAGACACGGGGCTTCTTTATACTTTTGTAGAATTTTTCAGTTGTCAATCATTAGCTAACCTCTCTCTCTCTTTCTCATTTGAGTCTGTCTGTCACACAGTGGTCTCTCAGTACACACTACTCTGTCAGATTAAATGTTTTCTTAGTTAGTTATATGGAAATCCAACCTCCCATATTACACATATTACAAATGATTGCTATTCTTGGAGATGAAAGTGCAGAATCTGTGTGATGTAATTGGGGGGGGGGGGGGGGCAGGCTGGGGACACAAAGGTCTGAAGGTACAACGTCCACTCTGCTGTGTCTCCACACTGTCCCCATACAAACCTGCCATGTACCATCTGACCAGTAAATATTTCCACCATGAATCGATCTAAACTGATTGTACCTGTATACAGCCTATAGTAGCCTACAGTGGAACAAGGGTCAATGGTTTACTTATGTCACCTTTATTTATGAGATCCCATTAAAACACAAAGATAAATACAAAATAAAACACAACCATGGTACAAATAACAGGAATAGTACTGAAAGGTGTATGGTATCAGGTGTTATACCCCGTTTTGTAATTCATTAGCAGTAGGCCAATAGATGATGTGCATTGTTACAGCTATTATATATATATGCATGCTTTGTCAATAACACTCATGAATGCAACTGTTTATGTAAAAAAAAAAAATTGATAAAATAAAACTCCCGAATGAAACTGTTTATGTCAAATAGCGTTGTGTTCTACTTGTAGCCCTGATCGTCCTGAAAATAAAATGGTCAAACACTTCATTTTGAGGCGGAATACAAGGCGGTGGACATGCAGATTAATGACGATCAGATAAATGAGTAGCAGTCTCGGGCCTGATCGGGTTCATGTGTCCAGGAATAGACCTACACCCCCGTAATCTTACACAAACACCCCCTCTTGGACTGTCAACAGACTTTTAGCCTACACAAATTACACACCCCATGTACATAAACACGTGGACACACAACACCCACACGACATTAGAAAGCACAAAACACGCATTCACACCCGTGCACGCACAAACAAACTGAATGACACCTACACCGACTGTACCAAACATTAGGAACATCTTCCTAATATTGAGTTGCACCCCCTTTTGCCCTCAGAACAGCCTCAATTCGGCAGAACATGGAATTGACAAAGTGTTGAAAGCGTTGCGCAGGGATGCTGACCGATGTTGATTCCAATGCTTTCCACAGTAGCGATGGGACTATTGATACCGGAGCTCTGATGCAGTTTTCAGCGCATTACTGAGCCGAAATAATATACTGATGCTCGTTTCAAAATTACATTACGACGTGATCAATGACGTCCGAAGTTTCGTTTGATCACGTGTTTTAAAAAAAAAACCGTTGCAAAAAGCGTCATCACACTGATTTCTTCTTCTTCTTTAGGATTTGTTTTGGCGGATCGCGTCCAATTTAGGCGCATACACCGCCACCTACTGTACTGGTGTGTGAGGCCACTCACGGTCTAACTACATTAAATTCTGGATACCGTAATACAGGGGTGTCAAAGTCAAATGGACGGAGGGCCAAATAAAAAAATCAGCTACAAGACGAGGGCCGGACTGTTCGAATGTTCATTGAAAATTTTTTAAATGACGCATATAGTCTAGTGAACCTAATTGAACCTACTGAAAACCTAACAAATATATTACAATATGATCAGATAAATAAAGCAATATTTTCTTATGGCTCTGTCAGTAATCTTTAATTTTCAACAGACACAAAAGACAAATTTCCTTTATATAAATATCCCCATAACATGAACATTAAATGAAAGAAACCGGTATTCAAGGCACCATCAGTAGACTATATTTTCTATTTTAGCAAAAGTGGGCTAAATTTACTTCAAAGAAAAAACAATAATAGCAATTTTCTATCATCCACTCAACTGAAATATTTTTAAAATATAATTGGATTGAAATACAAAAAAATAAAGTGCAAAAATCTATTAATCAAAAACAACACTTTGTTTAAGGAGAAGTAACATGCAGTGAAAACAAATATTAAATTTTAACTTTTAAACTTGAACTGAGTAAAAACTCTAAATATGTGATTGCACAGTAATGTTCACTTGTTTGAGGTTGAGGGTGATACTTGGTGGTGTCCCATCTTTTCCACAAGTTCATCAATGTTCGGGGTAAGGCTCTGAGCTGAAGAAATCCTCAGAATTGAGTGGAGGTGTTCAGCAGTAAGTCGACTTCTGTGTGATGTTTTGTTCAGGTTCATCAAAGAAAACAGTTGTTCACACAGGTATGTGCTGCCAAACATAGACAACGTTTGAGCAGCCTGGATGCGCAGCTGGGGCATTGTGCCGGGGAGGAAACGGGCGAACTCCGCAGCACCCACTGCCGCATATTTTGCCCTCAGTGCATCATTGCATTGGAGGTCAATCAACTCCATTTGGAGGTTTGGTGGTGAGCTTTCCACGTCAACAGCAAATGGGTTACCGAGCAGTTCCAACCTGCTTTTTTGTGCTTCAAAGTCAGCAAATCGGCGTCGAAAGTCAGCGGCAAGCATACCTATTTTATCAGCCAACTGTGTGCTCGGGAACGCACTGGTAGAGAGCTTCTCTTTCATGGTCTGGCAGCTGGGAAAGTGGCTCAAATTTTCTTTCCGCATCTGCGTCTCCCACAGAGTCAGTTTGGTTTTAAATGCCTTCACTGTACTGTACATATCAGAGATGACACGATCCCGACCCTGCAGCTGCAAGTTTATTGCATTCAGATGACTCGTAATGTCACACAGAAAAGCCATTTCACACAGAAACATTTAGTCTCGGAGTTGTGTTGTGTCTTTCCCTTTGCTGTCCAAGAACAGACAAATCTCCTCACGAAGCTCGAAACATCTTTGAAGCACCTTTCCCTGGCTTAGCCATCGCACCTCTGTGTGATAAGGCAAATCACCATGCTCCGTTTCTAACTCCGTCAGAAATGCCTTGAACTGGCGGTGATTCAAACCTTTGGCTCTGATAAAGTTAACTGTGCGCGTGATGATGCTCATTACATGCTCCATTTTCAAGGCTTTACCGCACAACGCTTCCTGGTGTATGATACAATGATAAGCTGTCAGCTCACCTGTCGCGTTTTCCTCTTGCATCTTTTCCCGTATCTTCGCCACCAGTCCGCTCCTGTGTCCACACATCGCAGGTGCTCCGCCGGTTGTCAAACCCACGAGTTTTTCCCAAGGCAGCTCCATCTCATTTACACATCTTGACACCTCTTCATACAAATCATGCCCCGTAGTTGTGCCATGCATAGGACGTAAAGCCAAAAACTCCTCTGTCACGCTTAGGTTGGAGTCCACTCCGCGGATGAAAATTGACAACTGGGCAATGTCAGAAATGTCGGTGCTCTCATCCACAGCCAAGGAATATGCAATAAAATCTTTTCCCTTTTTCACAAGCTGCTCTTTTAGATTGATGGACAACTGGTCTACTCTCTCGGCAATGGTGTTTCTGCTCAGACTCACATTTAAAAAGAGTTGCCTTTTTTCTGGGCAAACTTCGTCACAAACTTTAATCATGCAGTTTTTGATGAAATCCCCCTCCGTAAATGGCCGGGCTGATTTAGCGATCTCTTCTGCCAAAATAAAACTGGCCTTGACAGCAGCCTGGCCTTGTGATTTGGCTTTTTTGAACAGAGCCTGTCGAGATTTGAGGCCTCGTTTTAATTCCTCTGCCTTTTGTAGCCTTTGTTCCATGTCCATATTCTTGTTTTTGTCCGCGTGTTTCGTTTCATAATGTCGTCTCAGATTATACTCTTTCAGTACCGCCACACTTTCTCCACACAGAAGACACACAGGTTTTCCAGCTACCTTCGTGAACATATACTCCGACTCCCACCTTGTTTGAAACCCCCGGTTCTCAGTATCCACCTTCCGTTTTGCCATTTTTGATGGGTATCTGAAAGTTAATTTTACTGTGATGCTGACGACTGCTGTGCCAATAAATATTGAAATGAAGCAGCCTACTGCTCGGTGCGTCACCTTTGCATTGTGGGAAATGTAGTATTGGTGCGTGTAAAAGATCTGCGGGCTGCCGGCTTGCTGCGGGCCGGTTCTAATAATAAATCAAGATCATCCCAGGGGCCGTAAAAAACCTTCTTGCGGGCCGGATGTGGCCCGCGGGCCTTGACTCTGACATATGTGCCGTAATAGAAAACTAGAAAAAAGGAAAAGGATGAAAATTTCCTGACACCTATTAGCCCTCTAAAAAACCCACGGCCCATTCCACTATTTAACCCTGTGTAATCAACGGTCTGAAAAGCCATAATACTACCACTCAACACCCACTGCAACTGTTCACACTACTCACTTCTCGGATTCTCCCTCCTACACACTGCTGCAAAATGCCCATAAACTTGACACCTAAAACACCATAGTATTTTTGGAACAAAAGCTCTCACACAATAACTTACACTTCCTAATGTAACGGATGTGAAACGGCTAGCTTAGTTAGCGGTGCTGGGCGCTAAATAGCGTTTCAATCGGTGACGTCACTTGCTCTGAGACCTTGAAGTAGTAGTTCCCCTTTGCTCTGCAAGGGCAGTGGCTTTTGTAGAGCGATGGGTAACGATGCTTTGTGGTTGACTGTTGTTGATGTGTGCAGAGGGTCCCTGGTTCGTGCTCGGGTATGGGCGAGGGTGATGGTCTAAAGTTATACTGTTACACTAACTTGATCTTGTCGGGCAAAGACTCTACATCAAAACTCAGCAGGACTGACCATGTCTTCTCCGTTTCCCCATGCACTCCACTGGGTCTGCATTGCATCAAACGGCGGGCGTCACAGACACACAGAATTTTTCAATGGTGCCCTGCTCCGAAGAGCAAAGCAAGTCACATTCCCTAATCACATGATCTGAATCGCCCGCTCCCTCTGGACTGAAGAAACACAATATCACTACTCATCACTACTCCACAATAAATCAGTTACTCTCACCAACTCAACAGTCCCCCCCAACCTCTTCTCCACCCAACCTGACAGCACATATGGATCAGCCAAAATGACAGGATCCATTCTCTCCACCAATCTCACTCCCACTGGACCGGAATCCTCCGTTACATACTTGGGATGAGGCCCCGAACTCAGTGGTCCTCACCTCAGGTACTAAATCAAATCAAATTGTATTTGTCACATGCGCTGAATGCAACAGCTGTAGACCTTACAGTGAAATGCTTACTTACATGTCCTTAACCAACAATGCAGTTTTAAGAAAATACAAAATAAAAGTAAGAGATAAAAAATATAATAATAATTAAAGAGCAGCAGTAAAATAACAGAGTCAGTGTGCGGGGGGGGGGGGGGGGGCACCGGTACAGAGTCAGTGTGCGGGGGGGGGGGGGGGGGGGGGGGCACCGGTACAGAGTCAGTGTGCGGGGGGGGGGGGGGGGGGGGGGGCACCGGTATCGAGGTAATTTAAACATCCATACTCTCGTCAGGTTCCTTCTCTGAGCTACTAGAGCACGTATTCCAATTTTTGCACTTAGCGCCAACCCTCTTTACCACACCCCACAGCTTCCCTCTACTACACTCAGCTCCTTATCGGTGGTTATCATTGTGTAACGGATGTGAAACGGCTAGCTTAGTTAGCGGTGGTGCGCGCTAAATAGCGTTTCAATCGGTGACGTCACTTGCTCTGAGACCTTGAAGTAGTGGTTCCCCTTTGCTCTGCAAGGGCTGTGGCTTTTGTGGAGCGATGGGTAACGGTGACTGTTGTTGATGTGTGCAGAGGGTCCCTGGTTCGCGCCCGGGTATGGGCGAGGGTGACAGTCTAAAGTTACGCTGTTACAATTGCACCTGCCATTACAATGAATTCACCCTCACTCTCTTCCCGTTCACTTTCCTCCTTTAGCTCTCACAAAGGTTCTTGTACGATCCTCCATTCCATATTCCCTCAAAACATATTCCACTCTTCTCCTTATCTGCCATCTTCTCCTTCAACAGATCTTCCAGAAGGTTTGTGCCTTCCCCCACTCCATATTCATTCATAATATGTTCCACTTTCTTTTTTTTCATCCCCACGCGGTGACCACATCAATTGGTGTCACCTATATTCCACAGATTTCTCCATGGTTTCGGTGCAGTAATGGGGCAGTCACTACCATCATGAGACTTTTAATAATTGTTTTATTCTGTGTTGTTACAGCATTTAACCCACTAAATGCATAGTGCATTTCAAGTAAAGATTGCTTGTGCCAAATTTAACGCCCCTGCTCAAAATCTGAAATAACCTCCTTTTGTAAATCTATTAGCTGCTCCTCTGTGTCTGTCAATAGATCGCTTTCTGCGTGCAGGCAGCTCACTCTGCATGCACTCTGCTCATGGCGGCTCTGAGTGTGTGAGTTTCCATAGCAACAGCTTTGCTTGGGCTGCTCTGCTCATTGAAGAGATACGAGAGAGCTGTTAGCTACGTTTCATCACTCTAAACTCTGACAAACCTCTAGGAACATTATTATTTTCTGTTAGTGATCAATTTCGTGATATCCGAGCCCTACCCGTACCTTAGTTATTGATGAGAAAACAGGCCCTGCCTGGCCCTAACCCAATGTATAATGCCAGGCCCATTCGGGCCCGGGTCGGGTAGCAGAGCTCTACTAGTGAACATTAGAAATCTTCACTGTAAAATTCCAGGTCCTCCAAACTGGGGAAGCATTTGGAATCTTAGTGCGATCTGTTTGATCTGAAACAGATTCACATTAGCTTGAGAATTTGTCGAGCTATGAAGATGTTCTCTCCGAGTTAAGTGTTTTCTAGGCAACAGTAGTCTTGGCTAGCTAACAAGAAAAAAACATTTTCTTTTATACTAAATAAATAATGCACTCTCTCTGACCGACACAACTAATTTTCTAGATTCATGATAGTGTTGTTAGACAAAGCAAGGAAAGTGAAGTTCAAAACATGATTTATTTTTATTGGAATTTGCAGCTGCTGTTGGTAAATAATGAATCTGCTAGCTTCTTACTACAACAGCTCTGTCTATGGATTCGTAGAAGCTATTCCTAATACTTTTTCAGTTTTGAAAAGCAGAGAAGTAGAGGACGATTTCATAACCTCTTAAGTTTTGTCTGAATTGTTGGGAGAGTGGTCATAATGGAAGTTATTTGGAAAAAGTTTTGGGAAAATGTGGTAATACAGTTACTAAAACAGCTGTATCGTTAGATTCGTAGGGGATATTTTAGTTCCTTGTACAGATTTGAATAGCAGAAAAGTAGATGTAGATGTCATATGCTCTAACTTTTTTTATCTAAGTTGTTGCAAAGTGGCCAAAGTAGCTGATTTGTGTGAAAAGTTGCATTATTGCATGTGTAGGGAATGGAATGTTGGACGTGATGATGTCACAATGGGGAGCTTTAGTATGTTGAGGAAATGCCATCAAAGTGAATGAAGATCGACCCCAAAAATATATCACTTTAAAAGTATAAAATATATAAAAAAGTTAAATACCACCAACTCAATCCAGACCAGTCTATACTTTTTAAAGTTTGAAATGCGTTTCTAGTTTAAACGGTGTAGGAGGAGTTGAATAATAACTATAATAAGAAGGAGTATGTCAAAAATGTAAGTGGGGGCTTTCGCTTCGCAAGCCCCACAACTAGCTACTTCACATGTTGATATTGACTTTGGTATTATTGTCTGTAGCTACGTTTGCTAGCTAGCCAGCCAGCCCATAGAGAGAGAGCATTGCATTGTGGGTTTTGTAGTCGACTTGAGCTGCAACAGATTTCCACAACGATTTTCACGTTGCTACCAACCTTATTATAATGACAAAATTAAACATTAGTTCACAAAAAATATTGTTCTCACATATTGGTGTTATGGTACAATGTAAATGATAGGAATGAGTGGTTTTGGGTGTATTTTCCTTTAATGTAAAACAATTATTATCAAAACCGAAATCGAAAACCATGATGGAGAATAATTTATGTCTGTAATAAAGCCCTTTTATGGGGAGCCCCTGCCCAGTCATGTGAAATCCATAGATTTCATAGATAGCCTAATTCATTTATTTCAATTCACTAATTTCCTTATATGAACTGTAACTCAGCAAAATCTTTGAAATTGTTGCGTGATGTGTTTCTATTTTTGTTCAGTATACATTGTTAGCAACCCTAGCGAACACCACTAGTTAGCTATGTCATTAGCTGCACTTGCTAGTTAACTACATCGTTAGCAGTGCTAGCTATTTAGCTACAGCATTAGCAGCACTAGCTAATTTGCTAGCTATGTCGTTACTAACTGCTAACATAGGGGGATGGGGAGAGTTGTCATGTCTGCAGAAGAGTGGGGGCTAGGGGGGGGGGGGGTTGAGGGTCATGTTCATGTCACAGTGAACAATGAGACAGATATTTCACTAATTGTATAAATGTGAAGCATCCGGTTTGCGTTTTCCACTCACTACCAAATATGGTGGTTAGAGGAAGCCCGGTGCGTTTTCCACTAACTACCAAATATGGTGGTTAGAGGAAGCCCAGTGGCCGGCAGTGGGAGAAAATGGAGAGAGACAGATTTTGGCCGACATTCTGCTAATTTTGCTCATCTATGGCACATTTGATCTCAATACAGTTTTCTGTTTCCAAAACTAAAATCTGTTACCAACAGAGTGGACTATGTTTTGTAGACTTTACCATTTGCCAAAGTGTACAACAAAAAAAAATAGCACTGTTTAGGAGTGCATGGGCGAATTGAGTTATTGCACACAGAGTAGGTTGTTCCCTAATGGAAATATACAAGAACATGCTAGAACGCGCCACAATAGGCTCTGCCCACTATAATTATGTTGATACCATTGGAAACGACAGGCTGTCTTGGGTTAGTCATAACAAATATTTGGTAATGTTCTGTGAAGTCCCACACATGTACATACGCACTCACGAAGAAGTAAACATCGACCAAGCCTTCAAAATATTTAATGTCATGTGATTAGGGATAGTATGACATTAAGCATTTTGAAGGCTTGTTAGACATTTCGCAGACTTCTTGGTGAGTGTGTATCTGTGTGGGATTTCACAGGACTTGACCTTGACCCTCCTACTCTTCTGTGGACATGACAACTGTGATTAGGGATTCCGTTTATCTGGTACTTCTCACCTCTACTGAATTTTCCCCCAAGTTCGAGTGTGTATGTACATGTGTGGGACTTCACATAACATGACTATGACCCTCAAACCCCTCGCCCCCCACTCTTCTGCAGGCATGACAACTTCCCCACCCCCCACTGTTGTTAGCAGTTAGTAATGATGTAGCTAGCTAGCGCTGAAGCAAATTAGCTAGCGCTGCTAACACTGTAGTTAACTAGATAGTGTTGCTAACGTCATAGCTAGCGTTGCTAATAACTAATAGCTAACACTAACCAGTTTTTTGTAACTAATAAAATCAAAGAAACTGAAGAAAAAAAAGCTAACGAGCGTTGTTAGCTAGTGTTGCTAATGCTGAAGCTAGCTAGCATGGCTAACGTCATAACTAACTTGTTAGCGCTGCTAACTACATAGCTAACTAGCTAGTGCTGCTAATAATGTACCTAACTAGAGTAAGCTACTGTTGCTGACGATGTAGCTAGTGCTGCTGCTTACCACGTAGCTAACTAGCGAGCGCTGCTAAGTTAGCTAGTGTTACTAACGGTGAAACTAGCTAGCGCTGCTGATGTCGTGGCTAACTTGTAAGCTCTGCTAACAACATAGCTAAGTCTATAAGGAATTCGAGCAATACATTGAGACCAGTACACATTCTTCAAATAAGAAAGCTGTTAAAACAATCAATATGAGTGCATCTTTTAAGGTCTTTGTATGATCTGTAATTTGTTGTACCCCCTAGCATATGTTATCATTGTCTGTTTGTATACTTATGTTTTCTCTTAAAAAATAAATACAAAAAAAAAACATAGCTAACGACTTAGCTAGCGTTGCTAACTATGTAGCATTTGAATAAATGTCATAGGCAGAAATATTTCTCTGCTTTTTAACAAACTTTGCAGCCTAAAATATTTTGATGACCTTTGAAATATTTCTCTGCTTTTTAACAAACTTCGCAGCCTATTATTTGTGTGGCAGCATTATCTATGGAACACACAACTGCCCACACCTCCCTGCCAGGCTGCCTGGTACACCAGAAATACATGAATTTCCAATGGAATCTTTCAGCATTGCGTTGCAGTTGCAATGCGTTCTGTGTGGTGCGTACATTGGATTCATCCAACATATGCATCAAACTGTCTGTGGAGACGGCTTGACAGAAATGGTAGCAGCCTCCAGTATTTATGCTGAATTAGTTTATGTGTCGGGGGGGCTAGGGTCAGTTTGTTATGTCTGGAGTACTTCTCCTATCTTATCCGGTGTCCTGTGTGAATGTAAGTATGCTCTCTCTAATTCTCTCTTTCTCTCTTTCTTTCTCTCTCTCAGAGGACCTGAGCCCTAGGACCATGCCTCAGGACTACCTGGCATGATGACTCCTTGCTGTCCCCAGTCCACCTGGCCGTGCTGCTGCTCCAGTTTCAACTGTTCTGCCTGTGATTATTACTATTTGACCATGCTGGTCATTTATGAACATTTGAACATCTTGGCCATGTTCTGTTATAATCTCCACCCGGCACAGCCAGAAGAGGACTGGTCACCCCTCATAGCCTGGTTCCTCTCTAGGTTTCTTCCTAGGTTTTTGGCCTTTCTAGGGAGTTTTTCCCTAGCCACCGTGCTTCTACACCTGCATTGCTTGCTGTTTGGGGTTTTTAGGCTGGGTTTCTGTACAGCACTTTGAGATATCAGCTGATGTACGAAGGGCTATATAAATAAATTTGATTTGATGGAATTACAGAATTACAGAATCAGAATTTTACAAATTATTTTCTGAACAAGTAGCTCCTTTCCAATTTGAAGTCTTTTTTAGAGAGTATTAAAAACAATGTTCTCCCTCCTACAATGAGTCAGGGGTTAATAACACTGATACCTAAGCCTAAAAAATAAGTGCTGCTCATCGATAACTGGCGTCCAATTTGTCTTCTTAATAATGACTATATTGAATAATATGAATAATTACTACTTGCAAAAATAATTAAAGAAGTCCTGGATGCAGTCATTGATGAAACACAGTCTGGCTTCATGAGGAACAGACATTTTTTCTAACAATGTCAGACTAGTATTAGACATACTTGACTACTCAGACCTAATAACTGAGGATAGCTTCATATTATTTTTAGATTTTTATAAAGCATTTGACACAGTAGCGCATCAGTTTCTCTTCCAATCCCCATGAGAGACTTGGCTTTGGGGATTTTTTTTGTATGTAAGGCTATTAAGACTCTCTATGCAAATGGTAACAGCTCTATCAAATTTAAATATGGCACCTCACCTAGATTTGAGTTAAAAAGAGGATTTAGGCAAGGTTGTCCTATCTCCCCGTACCTGTTTTTATTAATCACTTAACTTCTTACAAATTCTTTAAATAATAGTCCTGTATAAGGTATTTCCATAGCTGGTAAATAAATTATTATAAGCCAGCTGGCTGACGATACTACACTTTCTCTGAAAGACGCTAACCAAATTCCCATATCGATCAATGTGATACAATCCTTTTCCAAAGCGTCTGGTCTATATCTTAACATTAATAAATGTGAACTCATAGCTGTCAAAGATTGTGTGACACATTCATATTATGGTATTCCAGT
This sequence comes from Oncorhynchus mykiss, assembly GCF_057628025.1. Lineage (NCBI taxonomy): Eukaryota > Metazoa > Chordata > Actinopteri > Salmoniformes > Salmonidae > Oncorhynchus > Oncorhynchus mykiss. Next base: position 82,001,428 of record NC_143032.1, on the reverse strand, counting down.
AAAAGAAGAACTTACATATTTAGGCATAACCATTACAAAGGATCAGAAGTCTAGAGGCTTACTACATTTTAATCCTCTTATTAAAAATACCCAGAAGAAGCTAAATCAATGGCTACAGAGGGACTTATCTTTAAAAGGTAGAGTCCTAATAACCAAGGCTGAAGGTATCTCTAGACTAACATATGGCACTCTATCTTTATATCTTGACAGTAAAATAAGCAAGGGGATAGACCAGATGCTTTTCAACTTTCTGTGGAGAAACCGTACCCATTACATTAGGAGAACTGTTGTAATGAACACTTATGAGAATGGAGGACTGAATTTTCTGGACTTTACTACTTTAAATAATACTTTTATTAAGATCAATTGGATAAAACAATTCCTAAGAAGAACCACTTCTATCTAGAATTTTATTCTTCATCGTGTCTTCTCTACTTTTGGTGGCCTTAACTTCATGTGGTTTTGCAATTATAATATTGACAAAATTCCAGTGAAACTTTCTGCTTTTCATCGGCAGGTTTTCTTCTCATGGTCCTTAATTTAGAAACACAATTTTTCTCCACACATATATTATATATGGAATAATCGGGATATATTGTATAAAAAGACTTCTTTGTTTTTGGAATATTGGTTCCGAAATAATATCCTATTGGTGAGCCAACTGGCAAATGCAGAGGGTCTTTTACTCAGTTATAAAGAATTCTTATCACTTTACAAGGTCCCTGTAACACCTAAAGATTTTGTAATTGTTTTAGACGCCATTCCCTCAGGTGTTGCTCTGTTACTCAGGGACGTGTCAAGACCCTCAGAGCCTACCTTCTATTGACCCTGTTGACTCATCAGTAGGAAAGATTTGTTTCTCTTTTGGTCCATTCAACAACAGAGCGATACGATCCTTGTTTCAGCAGGATGTTGTATCTATTTATGTCATGCCTTATTGAAATGGATTTATTGATAATATCTGTTGGGAAAAAGTTTGGGATGTTGCCACACACGTACCTACTTGTTAACAAGATTAAGGAAGTTTCCTTTAAAATTATTCATAAATATTATCCTGCCAACCACTATATGAAGAAGTTTAAGGAAAACATCAACTCAAATTGCTCCTTTTGTAATGACCACCTGGACACAGTGTTGCATCTTTTTTGCCATTGTATGCATGTAAGAAAACTGTGGCAAGACATCAGTAGGTTTATAATTGACCACATTTATGAAGATTTTACACTATTGTGGAGAGATGTACTGCTTGGATACTTTACATAAGATAAGCTGAAACGTTTTTATGTAATTAATGTAATTATTCTTTTGGACAAATTTCATATACACAAATGTAAATTTACAAACAAAAAAACATTTTCTTACCCTACAAAAATAAATTGAACTGTATTTTAAGACAGTTAAATACTCTACTCAAAAAAAGCTGTTAGAACTATAAGTGTATGTATGTCCCTTTAGGTCCTTGTGTAATTGTAATGTGATATATTGTACCCCCTGGTTCGATTGTCCATTGTATGTAATATATATGTACTTGTGTTCCCTCATGTACTTTCTGTATTGATTTGTTGTTAATAAAAATAATAAGAATAATACAAATTAAAAAAGAAACAGGCATGGAACAGGTCTCGAACCCTCGACCTTCTAGCCCGAAGTCCAGCGCGCTATCGACTGTCATAAAAGCACGCTCGAGCGCTTGAATCGATATCCGTTATAAACCCAGGGTCGTTACACTATGCAGCATCATCTGGATATGTGTGCAAAAAAAAGTCACCTTCTGCTTCCATTTCTGTCAAGCCATCTAATGCCTGATGTCCACCAGATGCATAGGAGTTTTGTTTTACCGGATGTCTAGTCCGCATTTCTGTACATGGCACACGTGCTTCGCTTTCCAACTAGCTCAAAGCTAGCTAGTTGCAGTGTGCGCACTTCTGCGTGTACCACCGCATGGTAAAGCAACCGAAGGGTTGAACATAATGAACACGTGCAGGCACACAACTGCTGCATTGACAATGAATGACTTCCACCTGAAAGCGAAGAGTTCGATGCATCTGGTTGACGTGAGGCATAAGTATACACTTTGATTGGATAAATTCGATTTATTCAACATGTGCACCACACAGAACCCACTGCAACTGCATCTACCAATGCTGAAAGGCAAACGCAGCGCGAATGTATTTCTGGTGTACCAAAACGCAAGGATGATGTAGGTTTGATCGAGGCAGGCTGAATGCACAACGCAACACGAGGAAGTAGCATTAGCCACTAGAATGTGGTTAAAAAATGTGTTTAATAAATAAAGTATGCATATTTCACACGTTTCCCCCCCCCCTGCCTTCTCGCCATTAAATATTGTTAAGGGGAAAATCTACGCATTTGCAGTGAGAATGGAGAATGTTTTAGGTATGAACCGGTTCCACGGGGATACAAGTGTATTGCCCGCTGCATACAATGCAATTGGACGGTACAACGTAACTATCAATACCAAATTTCGCCATCTGCAGGCCGTTGGGCTACCCCCTATCCACAGTCACACACACACACACAGCGGCGGGGCGGGCAACATGGCGGCCTCTATCTCCCCGTTACGCTCCTCCTACAGGATTTGTAACAGTCTGTCCTTCCACCACTACCGAGCCAAACTGCGGATGCACAGAAAGTGCGAGAGCCAGAGAAGACATCTCCATGCGTCAGTCACCAGGTAAGAAGCCAGAAACATGTGAGGGAGACAGAGAGGAGGGATGCTCCATGCAGCTGCTAGCTGAGACCGGTGAAGGGGTGACCTGTTCGTCACCTGTCAGTCGGTGAGATTGACAGCTAGCTGCATCGTGCAGTGTACTGTAGCAAGGGCAGGTGCTGGCTAGCTGGCGGAAAATAACGGGCGCGGGGCAGATTTAAAACACTTACAGATAAGATGATAGCTAGTTACTGTTAACAAACGCGTCGAACTTGCATTGCATTCATTTCTGCATTATCCCTCTTGAGGGGAGGCTATGAGGTTGAGCTAGTTAGCTAGTTAGTTATCCCGGCTCAGTTCAACAAGGTTGCAATAGGCCTGACAACGCGCATTAGGTGCCAAAGATAACTCCTGTCACGAGCACCTGTCAGATCAATTTGAGATGACACACTATGTGTGTGATACGGAGAGTGCGTTTGATGATATCAGACAGCAAATAGATGGGATTTAATTATAGCAAGTTTATAATAGCTCCACACCTCAAAGCCACCTTGTCCCTGCAGCATTCTAGTCATCTCATGTAATGGTGTAATATTCAGCCAGCCTACAAAACGTGTTTGTGTGTGTTTCTGTGTGTGTGTGTGTGTGTGTGTGTGTGCAGGCATGCTGCAGTGGTGGTGTCAGGGACAGAGATGGCACGTCAGATTCACAGAGAGATTCAGAGGGAGGTGGAGGAGCTGGTCACCGGCGGCAACATGAGACCCCACCTGGGTGTGGTGTTGGTTGGGGACGACCCGGCTAGTCGCACCTACGTCAGGAACAAGACCAGAGCTGCTAGTATACTGGGTAGGAAGGGTATACACGCACACGCACACACACACACACACACACACACAAAGCAGGGCCTTTCACTATAGCAGGGCCTTCCACTATAGGAACTCAGCAGGGCCTTATCGCTCTAGGAACTCAGCAGGGCCTTCCACTATAGGAACTCCGCAGGGCCTTCCACTATAGGAACTCAGCAGGGCCTTTCACTATAGAAACTCAGCAGGGCCTCCCACTATAGGAACTCAGCAGGGCCTCCCACTATAGGAACTCAGCAGGGCCTCCCACTATAGGAACTCAGCAGGGCCTCCCACTATAGGAACTCAGCAGGGCCTTCCACTATAGGAACTCAGCAGGGCCTTCCACTATAGGAACTCAGCAGGGCCTTCCACTATAGGAACTCAGCAGGGCCTTCCACTATAGGAACTCAGCAGGACCTCCCACTATAGGAACTCAGCAGGGCCTCCCTCTATAGGAACTCAGCAGGGCCTTTCACTATAGGAACTCAGCATGGCCTTCCACTATAGCAGGGCCTCCCGCTATAGGAACTCAGCATGGCCTTCCACTATAGCAGGGCCTTTCGCTATAGGAACTCAGCAGGGCCTTTCACTATAGGAACTCAGCAGGGCCTTTCACTATAGCAGGGCCTTCCACTATAGCAGGGCCTTCCACTATAGCAGGGCCTTCCACTATAGCAGGGCCTTCCACTATAGCAGGGCCTTCCACTATAGCAGGGCCTTTCACTATAGCAGGGCCTTTCGCTATAGCAGGGCCTTCCACTATAATAACTCAGCAGGATCTTTCGCTATAGGAACTCAGCAGTACCTTTCACTATAGCGGGGCCTTTTGCTATAGGAACTCAGCAGGGCCTTTCACTATAGCAGGGCCTTTCACTATAGGAACTCAGCAGGGCCTTTCGCTATAGGAACTAAGCAGGGCCTTTCACTATAGCAGGGCCTTTCACTATAGCAGGGCCTTTCGCTATAGGAACTCAGCAGGGCCTTTCGCTATAGGAACTCAGCAGGGCCTTCCACTATAGCAGGGCCTTCCACTATAGCAGGGCCTTTCACTATAGCAGGGCCTTTCGCTATAGGAACTCAGCAGGGCCTTCCACTATAGCAGGGCCTTCCACTACAGCAGGGCCTTTCACTACAGCAGGGCCTTTCACTACAGCAGGGCCTTTCACTATAGCAGGGCCTTTCACTATAGCAGGGCCTTCCACTATAGGAACTCAGCAGGGCCTTCCACTATAGCAGGGCCTTCCACTATAGCAGGGCCTTCCACTACAGCAGGGCCTTTCACTACAGCAGGGCCTTTCACTATAGCAGGGCCTTTCACTATAGCAGGGCCTTTCGCTATAGGAACTCAGCAGGGCCTTTCACTATAGCAGGGCCTTCCACTATAGCAGGGCCTTTCACCACAGCAGGGCCTTTCACTATAGCAGGGCCTTTCACTATAGCAGGGCCTTTCACTATAGCAGGGCCTTTCGCTATAGCAGGGCCTTTCGCTATAGCAGGGCCTTTCGCTATAGCAGGGCCTTTCACTATAGCAGGGCCTTTCACTATAGCAGGGCCTTTCACTATAGCAGGGCCTTTCGCTATAGCAGGGCCTTTCGCTATAGCAGGGCCTTTCGCTATAGCAGGGCCTTTCACTATAGCAGGGCCTTTCGCTATAGCAGGGCCTTCCACTATAGCAGGGCCTTTCACTATAGGAACTCAGCAGGTCGTGTAACACATTTCATTTTCTCCTATTGCCCTTGTCCTGACATAATACATGTTGTCAGTACAAGTATCTGGGTTTGATTATTCATGCATTTTTGGATTACAATGTATCTTCATAGCTAACCATGTGAATGGTGCCCTTGGTGACATGGTGTCCTTGGTGACATGGTGCCCCTTGGTGACATGGTGTTCTTGGTGTCCTTGGTGACATGGCGCCCTTGGTGACAAGGTGTCCTTGGTGACATGGTGTCCTTGGTGACATGGTGCCCTTGGTGACATGGTGCCCTTGGTGACATGGCGCCCTTGATAACATGGTGTCCTTGGTGACATGGTGTTCTTGGTGTCCTTGGTGACATGGTGTCCTTGGTGACATGGTGCCCTTGGTGACATGGCGCCCTTGATAACATGGTGCCCTTGGTGACAAGGTGTCCTTGGTGACATGGTGCCCTTGGTGACATGGTGCCCTTGGTGACATGGTTCCCTTGGTGACATGGTGCCCTTGGTGACATGGTGTCCTTGGTGACATGGTGCCCTTGGTGACATGGTGCCCTTGGTGACATGGTGCCCTTAGTGACAAGGTGTCCTTGGTGACATGGTGTCTTTGGTGACATGGTGTCCCTGGTGACATGGTGCCCTTGGTGACATGGTGCCCTTGGTGACATGGTGCCCTTGGTGACATGGTGTCCTTGGTGACATAGTGTCCTTGGTGACATAGTGTCCTTGGTGACAAGGTGTCCTTGGTGACATGGTGCCCTTGGTGACATGGTGCCCTTGGTGACATGGTGCCCTTGGTGACATGGTGCCCTTGGTGACAAGGTGTCCTTGGTGACATGGTGTCCTTGGTGACATGGTGCCCTTGGTGACATGGCGCCCTTGGTGACATGGCGCCCTTGGTGACATGGTGCCCTTGGTGACATGGTGCCCTTGGTGACATGGTGCCCTTGGTGACATGGTGTCCTTGGTGACATGGCGCCCTTGGTGACATGGCGCCCTTGGTGACATGGTGCCCTTGGTGACATGGTGTCCTTGGTGACATTATTGCTAAGTGTAAAGCCATGGGTGTCCTACCTTTCTAATGTTTCACTAATCTTTTTTTATATGACCTATTATTACATACTGGGGCATCAGCATGGGGACAGCAGCATGGGGACAGCGGCATGGGGACAGCATCATGGGGACATCAGTGTGGGGACAGCAGCATGGGGACAGCAGCATGGGGACAGCAGCATGGGGACAGCATCATGGGGACAGCATCATGGGGACAGCAGCATGGGGACAGCAGCATGGGGACAGCAGTGTGGGAACAACAACATGGGAACAACAGCATGGGAACAACAGTGTGGGAACAACAACATGGGAACAACAATATGGGAACAACAACATGGGAACAACAGTGTGGGAACAACAACATGGGAACAACAACATGGGAACAACAGAGTGGGAACAACAACATGGGAACAGAACAGCAGATTTGACCTTGGTGTGGGTAAATAGACTCCAAATGCTGCTATTCAAGGACATATGGGCAGCATATGGCATTAAATTGGCTGAGATTTTGCAGCCAAACGAGCATCTATCTGGGTGTGTGTTTTCACGGGCTTTGTGATGTCGCAACTGCAAATATCCGTTTTGTCATAGCTGTGATTGGTGGCGGCAGGTAGCCTAGTGGTTAGAGCGTTGGGCCAGTAACTGCAAGGTCGCTGGTTTGAATCCCCGAGCTGCCAAGGTAAAAAAAATCTGTTTTTCTGCCCCGATAGACCGTCATTGTAAATAAGAATTTGTTCGTATCTGACTTGTCAAATCTTTTTTCACTCCATATGACAAGTATTAACTTAAGGGGGCTGAATAATTTTGCACGCCCAATTTTTCAGTTTTTGATTTGTTAAAAAAGTTTGAAATATCCAATAAATGTCGTTCCACTTCATGATTGTGTCCCACTTGTTGTTGATTCTTCACAAAAAAATACAGTTTTATATCTTTATGTTTGAAGCCTGAAATGTGGCAAAAGGTCGAAAAGTTCAAGGGGGCCGAATACTTTCGCAAGGCACTGTACCTACTGATACCTACTGCCTTTACCAGTTCACTGATACCTACTGCCTTTATCAGTTCACTGATACCTACTGATACCTACTGATACCTACTGCCTTTATCAGTTCACTGATACCTACTGCCTTTACCAGTTCGCTGATACCTACTGCCTTTATCAGTTCACTGATACCTACTGCCTTTACCAGTTCACTGATACCTACTGATACCTACTGCCTTTATCAGTTCACTGATACCTACTGCCTTTATCAGTTCACTGATACCTACTGCCTTTACCAGTTCACTGATACCTACTGCCTTTATCAGTTCACTGATACCTACTGCCTTTATCAGTTCACTGATACCTACTGATACCTACTGCCTTTACCAGTTCACTGATACCTACTGCCTTTACCAGTTCACTGATACCTACTGCCTTTATCAGTTCACTGATACCTACTGATACCTACTGCCTTTACCAGTTCACTGATACCTACTGCCTTTACCAGTTCACTGATACCTACTGCCTTTATCAGTTCACTGATACCTACTGATACCTACTGCCTTTATCAGTTCACTGATACCTACTGCCTTTACCAGTTCACTGATACCTACTGCCTTTATCAGTTCACTGATACCTACTGATACCTACTGCCTTTACCAGTTCACTGATACCTACTGCCTTTACCAGTTCACTGATACCTACTGCCTTTACCAGTTCACTGATACCTACTGATACCTACTGCCTTTACCAGTTCGCTGATACCTACTGCCTTTATCAGTTCACTGATACCTACTGCCTTTATCAGTTCACTGATACCTACTGCCTTTATCAGTTCACTGATACCTACTGTCTTTACCAGTTCACTGATACCTACTGCCTTTACCAGTTCACTGAAACCTACTGCCTTTATCAGTTCACTGATACCTACTGCCTTTACCAGTTCACTGATACCTACTGCCTTTACCAGTTCACTGATACCTACTGCCTGTACCAGTTCACTGATACCTACTGCCTTTATCAGTTCACTGATACCTACTGCCTTTACCAGTTCACTGATACCTACTGCCTTTACCAGTTCACTGATACCTACTGATACCTACTGCCTTTACCAGTTCGCTGATACCTACTGCCTTTACCTGTTCACTGATACCTACTGCCTTTACCTGTTCACTGATACCTACTGCCTTTACCAGTTCACTGATACCTACTGCCTTTATCAGTTCACTGATACCTACTGCCTTTACCAGTTCACTGATACCTACTGCCTTTACCAGTTCACTGATACCTACTGATACCTACTGCCTTTACCAGTTCGCTGATACCTACTGCCTTTACCTGTTCACTGATACCTACTGCCTTTACCAGTTCACTGATACCTACTGCCTTTATCAGTTCACTGATACCTACTGCCTTTACCAGTTCGCTGATACCTACTGCCTTTACCTGTTCACTGATACCTACTGCCTTTACCAGTTCACTGATACCTACTGCCTTTACCAGTTCACTGATACCTACTGCCTTTATCAGTTCACTGATACCTACTGCCTGTACCCGTTTTGGGACAGAACTCTAATGTACGTACAGTTTTATCAATTTCGAAGCTCTTTTGCAAAATGTTGATGTGAAGTCGCCCCTCTCGCTATTGAGACTGGTCGATGCACACTAGATTAAGTGTTTGTGCT
>NC_143032.1:81965000-81985000 GCF_057628025.1 Oncorhynchus mykiss | reverse complement strand
GGAGGGTGGAGGAGAGAGGGAGGGTAGAGGGGAGGGTGAGGTGGAGGACAGAGGGAGGGTAAGAGGTGGAGGAGAGGTGGAGGAGAGAGGTGGGAGGAGAGAGGGAGGGTGGAGGTGGAGGAGAGAGGTGGAGGAGAGGGGGAGGGTAGAGGGGAGAAGAGGGAGGGTAGAGTGGAGGAGAGAGGGAGGGTAGAGGTGAGGGAGAGAGAGAGGGAGGGTAGAGGTGGAGGAGAGAGGGAGGGTAGAGGTGGAGGAGAGAGGGAGGGTAGAGGTGGAAGAGAGTGGGAGGGTAGAGGTGGAGGAGAGAGGAGGAGGGTAGAGGTGGAGGGTAGAGGTGGAGGGTAGAGGTGGAGGGTAGAGGTGGAGGAGAGAGGGAGGGTAGAGGTGGAGGGTAGAGGTGGAGGGTAGAGGTGGAGGGTAGAGGTGGAGGAGAGAGGGAGGGTAGAGGTGGAGGGTAGAGGTGGAGGGTAGAGGTGGAGGGTAGAGGTGGAGGAGAGAGGGAGGGTAAGAGGTGGAGGGTAGAGGTGGAGGAGAGAGGGGGCACCTGTCGTCCCATATATGGTCGTAGAAATAAGTGGGTGAGGGAAGTGGAATGGTGCACCATGCTGGTGATGAGACGATACTGTGGGAGGGTATAATACTGTGTGGATATATTATAGGGTATAATACTGTGTGGATATATTATAGGGTATAATACTGTGTGGATATATTATAGGGTATAATACTGTGTGGATATATTATAGGGTATAATACTGTGTGGATATATTATAGGGTATAATACTGTGTGGATATATTATAGGGTATAATACTGTGTGGATATATTATAGGGTATAATACTGTGTGGATATATTATAGGGTATAATACTGTGTGGATATATTATAGGGTCTAATACTGTGTGGATATATTATAGGGTATAATACTGTGTGGATATATTATAGGGTATAATACTGTGTGGATATATTATAGGGTATAATACTGTGTGGATATATTATAGGGTATAATACTGTGTGGATATATTATAGGGTATAATACTGTGTGGATATATTATAGGGTATAATACTGTGTGGATATATTATAGGGTATAATACTGTGTGGTTATATTATAGGGTATAATACTGTGTGGATATATTATAGGGTATAATACTGTGTGGATATATTATAGGGTATAATACTGTGTGGATATATTATAGGGTATAATACTGTGTGGATATATTATAGGGTATAATACTGTGTGGATATATTATAGGGTATAATACTGTGTGGATATATTATAGGGTATAATACTGTGTGGATATATTATAGGGTATAATACTGTGTGGATATATTATAGGGTATAATACTGTGTGGATATATTATAGGGTATAATACTGTGTGGACAGCTGTTAAATGAAACAACCCAATGAACTGAAAGCATCCCTCTCTCTCACACACACACACACACACACACACACACACACACACACACACACACACACACGCTTGAGGAATTTCTATCAACTGTGAACCTGTTTCTACTAGTTTTGACAGAAACTCACTTTAATTTGGACTCCTCACCAAGTTGCACACACACACTCCCTCTCTCTCTCTCTCTCTGTCTCTCTCTCTCTCTCTTCTCTTCCTCTCTCCTCTCTCTCTCTCTCTCTCTCTCTCTCTCTTCTCTCTCTCTTGTCTCTCTCTCTCTCCTCTCTCTCTCTCTCTCTCCTCTCTGTCTTTCTCTCTCTCTCTCTCTCTCTCTCTCTCTCTCTCTCTCTCTCTGTCTCTCTGTCTTTCTCTCTCTCTCTCTCTCTCTGTCTCTCTCTCTCTCTCTCTCTCTTCTCACACACACTCCCTCTCACACACTCCTCTCTCACACACTCCCTCTCTCACACACTCCCTCTCTCACACACACCCTCTCTCACACACACTCCCTCTCACACACACTCTCTCTCTCAACACACTCCTCTCTCTCTCTCTCACACACACACACACTCCCTCTCTCTCACACACTCCCTCTCTCACACACTCCCTCTCTCACACACACCCCCTCTCACACACACTCCCTCTCTCACACACACCGCCTCTCACACACATCCCCCCACACACTCCACACACACCCCCAACACACACCCCCCCTCTCCCCACACTCCCTCTCTCACACACACTCCCCCTCTCACACACACCCCCTCCTCTCTCACACTCCACTCTCTCACACACTCCCCCTCTCACACACACTCCCTCTCTCCACACACTCCCTCTCACACACATACCCCCGCTCACACACACTCCCTCTCTCTCACACACACCACTCTCTCACACACTCCCTCTCTCACACACACCCCCTTCTCCCACACACTCCCTCTCTCACACACACCCCCTTCTCTCACACACTCCCTCTCTCACACACACTCCCTCTCTCACACACACTCCCTCTCTCACACACACACTCCCTCTTTCTCACACACACACCCTCTCTCACACTCTCTCTCTCTCAACACACACTCCCTCTCTCTTTCTTCTCTCTCTCACACACACACACACTCCCTCTCTCACACACTCCTCTCTCACACACTCCCTCTCTCTCTCACACACTCCCTCTCTCTCTCACACACTCCCTCTCTCTCACACACTCCCTCTCTCTCTCACACACTCCCTCTCTCTTTCACACACTCCCTCTCTACCACACTCCCTCTCTCTCACACACTCCCTCTCGCTCACACACTCCCTCTAACACACTTCCTCTCTCACACACTTCCTCTCTCACACACTCCCTCTCTCACACACTCCCTCTCTCACACACTCCCTCTCTCTCACACACTCCCTCTCTCTTTCACACACTCCCTCTCTCTCACACACTCCCTCTCTAACACACTCCCTCTCTCTCTCACACTCCCTCTCTAACACACTCCCTCTCTCTCTCACACTCCCTCTCTCACACACTCCCTCTCTCACACACTCTCTCTCTCACACACATCCCTCTCTCACACACTCCCTCTCTCACACAATCCCTCTCTCTCTAACACACACTCCCTCTCTCACACACACTCCCTCTCTCACACACACTCCCTCTCTCACACACACTCCCTCTCTCTCTCACACACACTCCCTCTCTCTCTCACACACTCCCTCTCTCTCTCACACACTCCCTCTCTCTCACACTCCCTCTCTCTCACACTCCCTCTCTCTCCACTCCCTCTCTCACACTCCCTCTCTCACACTCCCTCTCTCACACTCCCTCTCTAACACACTCCCTCTCTAACACACTCCCTCTCTAACACAGTCCCTCTCTAACACAGTCCCTCTCTAACACAGTCCCTCTCTAACACAGTCCCTCTCTAACACAGTCCCTCTCTAACACACTCCCTCTCTAACACACTCCCTATCTCTCACACACTCCCTCTCTCTCACACACTCCCTCTCTCTAACACTCTCTCTCACTCACTCCCTCTCTCTCTCTCTCTCTCTCTCTCTCATGCGAGCACACACACACACACACACACACACATGTATATACACTCAAACACAACGCACACCCGCACCACATCAGGTATCAATCTAGTCGTTTACCATGCCGGGTCTTGTCTCTCATTCCTGACCTTTGTAAGATTTATTCCCCCCACACACGACACACACACACACACACACACACACACACACGACACACACACACACACACACACACACACACACACACACACACACACCCGCTCTGGGACTTGGCTTGGCCCCACCCTGCTCTGGAATGCCTGGCCTGGGTCAAGGTACCTAGGATAGGTCCAGGGTGAGGTTGGCTGGCCTGGGTCCAGGTACCTAGGATAGGTCCAGGGTGAGGTTGGCTGGCCTGGGGCAAGGTACCTAGGATAGGTCCAGGGTGAGGTTGGCTGGCCTGGGGCAAGGTACCTAGGATAGGTCCAGGGTGAGGTTGGCTGGCCTGGGGCAAGGTACCTAGGATAGGTCCAGGGTGAGGTTGGCTGGCCTGGGGCAAGGTACCTAGGATAGGTCCAGGGTGAGGTTGGCTGGCCTGGGGCAAGGTACCTAGGATAGGTCCAGGGTGAGGTTGGCTGGCCTGGGGCATGGTACCTAGGATAGGTCCAGGGTGAGGTTGGCTGGCCTGGGTCCAGGGTGAGGTTGGCTGGCCTGGGGCATGGTACCTAGGATAGGTCCAGGGTGAGGTTGGCTGGCCTGGGGCATGGTACCTAGGATAGGTCCAGGGTGAGGTTGGCTGGCCTGGGGCAAGGTACCTAGGATAGGTCTAGGGTGAGGTTGGCTGGCCTGGGGCAAGGTACCTAGGATAGGTCCAGGGTGAGGTTGCCTGGCCTGGGTCAAGGTACCTAGGATAGGTCCAGGGTGAGGTTGCCTGGCCTGGGTCAAGGTACCTAGGATAGGTCCAGGGTGAGGTTGGCTGGCCTGGGGCATGGTACCTAGGATAGGTCCAGGGTGAGGTTGGCTGGCCTGGGGCATGGTACCTAGGATAGGTCCAGGGTGAGGTTGGCTGGCCTGGGGCATGGTACCTAAGATAGGTCCAGGGTGAAGTTGGCTGGCCTGGGTCAAGGTACCTAGGATAGGTCTAGGGTGAGGTTGGCCTCCCTGGGTCATGGTACCTAGGATAGGTCCAGGGTGAGGTTGGCTGGCCTGGGGCATGGTACCTAGGATAGGTCCAGGGTGAGGTTGGGCCTACTGCAGCCAATGGGCCTTTATAGAGTAACTTAGAGAAATATACGGTCATCACAACAGAGGAAAAGGTTAGTTCACCAGAGAAAGGAGTTAATGACACCCCAGTCCATAATGTTAATAGTCTGTTTTCTTTGTTATTTATAAAAACGAACTCGATGGAGTCTACAACTGAAAAATAAACCCATTGACAAATACACAGATTCATTTGGCATATTATCAATCCTATTATGTCAGAGACAGGCAGACGGACTGGCAGACGGACTGGCAGACGGACTGGCAGACGGACTGGCACACGGACTGGCAGACGGACTGGCAGACGGACTGGCAGACGGACTGGCACACGGACTGGCAGACGGACTGGCAGACGGACTGGCAGAAGGACTGGCAGACGGACTGGCAGACGGACTGGCAGACGGACTAGCAGACACAGACAGACTGACTGGCAGACAGACAGACTGACTGGCAGACAGACAGACTGGCAGACTGACTGGCAGACTGACTGGCAGACAGACTGGCAGACAGACACAGACAGATTGGCAGACAGACTGGCAGACGGACTGGCAGACGGACTGGCAGACAGACAGACACAGACAGACTGACAGGCAGACAGACAGACTGACTGGCAGACAGACAGACTGGCAGACAGACACAGACAGATTGGCAGACAGACACAGACAGATTGGCAGACGGACTGGCAGACAGACAGACACAGACAGACTGACAGGCAGACACAGACAGACTGACTGGCAGACAGACACAGACAGACATCCTAAACCCTCTCCTCTCCTCCTAGGTGATGCCACGGTAACCATCGCCCACAGGTGCACCCCCAGAGAGCAGCTGAAGGAACTGACCCGTCTGGCCGACATCGTCATCGCAGCTGCAGGTACCCCCCCCCCCCACACACACACACACCCTCTCTCTTTCTTTCAATTCAGAGGGCTTTATTGGCATGGGAAACATATCTTAACACTGCCAAAGCAATTTAAGTAGATAATAAACAAAAGTGAAATAAACAATAAAAATGAACAGTAAACATTACACTCACAGAAGTTCCAAAAGAATAAAGACATTACGAATGACATATTATGTCTATATACAGTGTTGTAACGATGTGCAAATGGTTAAAGTACAAAGGGGAAAATAAATCAACATAAATATGGGTTGTATTTACAGAGGTGTTTGTTCTTCACTGGTTGACCTTTTCTTGAGGTAACAGGTCACATCTTGCTGCTGTGATGGCACACTGTGGTATTTCACCCAGTAGATATGGGAGTTGGATTTGTTTTCTAATTCTTTGTGGTTCTGTGTAATCTGAGGGAAATATGTGTCCACCTCACGGCCTTTCTCAATAGCAAGGCTATGCTCACTGAGTCTGTACATAGTCAAAGCTTTCCTTAAGTTTGGGTCAGTCACAGTGGTCAGGTATTCTGCCACTGTGTACTCTCTGTTTAGGGCCAAATAGCATTCTAGTTTGTTCTTGTTTTTTTGTTAATTCTTTCCAATGTGTCAAGTAAATATATATTTTTTTCTCATGATTTGGTTGGGTCTAATTTTGTTGCTGTCCTGGGGCTCTAGAATTTAACGTCCCTTTTCTGGATTTTGATAATTAGTGGGTATCGGCCTAATTCTGCTCTGCATGCATTATTTGGTGTTTTACATTGTACACAGAAGATATTTTTGCAGAATTCTGCATGCAGAGTCTCAATTTGGTGTTTGTCCCATTTTGTGAATTCTTGGTTGGTGAGCGGACCCCCAGACCTGACAACCATAAAGGGCAATGGGCTCTATGACTGATTCAAGTATTTTTTAGCCAGATCCTAATTGGTATGTTGAATTTTATGTTCCTTTTGATGGCATAGAAGGCCCTTCTTGTCTCTCAGATCGTTCACAGCTTTGTGGAAGTTAACTGTGGCGCTGATGTTTAGGCCAAGGTATGTATATTTTTTTGTGTGCTCTAGGGCAACGGTGTCTAGATGGAATTTGTATTTGTGGTCCTGGCGACTGGACCTTTTTTGGGACACCATTATTTTGGTCTTACTGAGATTTACTGTCAGGGCCCAGGTCTGACAGAATCTGTGCAGGAGACAGAAGCACCAGATCATCAGCAAACAGTAGACATTTGACTTCAGATTCTAGGCCGGGTGCTGCAGACTGTTCTAGTGTCCGCGCCAATTCGTTGATATATATGTTGAAGAGGGTGGGGCTTAAGCTGCATCCTTGTCTCATCCTACGGCCCTGTGGGAAGAAATGTGTGTGTTTTTTGCTAATTCTAACCTCACACTTGTTGTTTGTGTTCATGGATTTTATAATGTCGTATGTTTTTCCCCCAACACCACTTTCCATCAGTTTGTATAGCAGACCCTCATGCCAAATTGAGTCAAAGGCCTTTTTGAAATCAACAAAACATGAGAAGACTTTGCCTTCGTTTTGGTTTGTTTGTTTGTCGGTTAGGGTGTGCAGGGTGAATACGTGGTCTGTCGTACGGTCATTTGGTAAAAACATTTGCTCTGTACATTGTTTTCATTGAGGAAATGTAGGAGTCTCCTGTTAATGATAATGCAGAGGAGTTTCCCAAGGTTACTGTTGACACATATCCCACGGTAGTTAATGGGGTCAAATATGTCTCCACTCTTGTGGATTGGGGTGATCAGTCCTTGGCACCAGATATTGGGGAAGATGCCAGAGCTAAGGATAATGTTGAAGAGTTTTAGTATTAGCCAATTAGAATTTGTCGTCTGTATATTTGATCATTTCATTGAGGATACCATCAACACCACAGGCCTTTTTGGGTTGGAGGGTTTTTATTTTGTCCTGTAACTCATTCAATGTAATTGGAGAATCCAGTGGGTTCTGGTAGTCTTTAATAGATGATTCTAAGATCTGTATTTGATCATGTATATGTTTTTGCTCTTTATTCTTTGTTATAGAGCCAAAAAGATTGGAGAAGTGGTTTACATCTTCATTTTGGATAGATAATTCTTCGTGTTGCTGTTTGTTTAGTGTTTTCCAATTTTCCCAGAAGTGGTTAGAGTCTATGGATTACATTGAGCTGATTTCTGACGCGCTGTTCCTTCTTTTTCCGTAGTGTATTTCTGTATTGTTTTAGTGATTCACCAGAGTGAAGGCGTAGACTCCGGTTTTCTGGGTCTCTATGTTTTTGGTTGGACAGGTTTCTCAATTTCTTTCTTAGATTTTTGCATTGTTCATCTCTCTCCCTCTTTCTCCTTCCCTTCTCCCTTGTCTGTAACATTGCTGCAGGTGAACATTATAAAAAACGACTGAAGTATGCCTGGTGATTGCCATGCCAGCCAGTGTCATGTCCACACAGAACTAGTGTGTGTGTGTGTGTGTGTGTGTGTGTGTGTTTGAGGATCAACGTTTAATATTAGCTGTACATGTTGCGGTTAGCGACTTGTGTGTGTGTGTGTTCATTTCCTGTGTGTGTGTGTGTGTGTGTTCATTTCCTGTGTGTGTGTGAGTGTGTTCATTTCCTGTGTGTGTGTTCATTTCCTGTGTGTGTGTGTCCTCTAGGTGTGCCTGGGCTGATCACAGTAGACATGGTGAAGGAGGGGGCAGCGGTTATCGATGTGGGTATTAACCGTGTCCAGGACCGGACCACAGGAAAACTACGGCTGGTGGGCGACGTGGACTTCGAAGGTACAGACCTGGGTTTAAAGCCTAGTGGTTATAGCAGGTAGCCTAGTGGTTGTAGCAGGTAGCCTAGTGGTTAGAGACAGGTAGCCTAGTGGTTAGAGGCAGGTAGTCTAGTGGTTAGAGGCAGGTAGCCTAGTGGTTAGAGGCAGGTAGCCTAGTGGTTATAGCAGGTAGCCTAGTGGTTAGAGGCAGGTAGCCTAGTGGTTAGAGGCAGGTAGCCTAGTGGTTAGAGGCAGGTAGCCTAGTGGTTAGAGGCAGGTAGCCTAGTGGTTAGAGCGTTGGACTAGTAACCAGCAGGTAGCCTAGTGGTTAGAGGCAGGTAGCCTAGTGGTTAGAGGCAGGTAGCCTAGTGGTTAGAGCGTTGGACTAGTAACCAGCAGGTAGCCTAGTGGTTAGATGCAGGTAGCCTAGTGGTTATAGCAGGTAGCCTAGTGGTTAGAGGCAGGTAACCTAGTGGTTAGAGTGTTGGACTAGTAACCAGCAGGTAGCCTAGTGGTTAGAGTGTTGGACTAGTAACCAGCAGGTAGCCTAGTGGTTAGAGTGTTGGACTAGTAACCAGCAGGTAGCCTAGTGGTTTGAGTGTTGGACTACTAACCAGTAGGTAACCTAGTGGTTAGAGTGTTGGACTAGTAACCAGCAGGTAGACTAGTGGTTAGAGCGTTGGACTAGTAACCAGCAGGTAGCCTAGTGGTTAGAGTGTTGAGTCAGTAACCAGCAGGTATTCTAGTGGTTAGAGTGTTGGACTAGTAACCAGCAGGTAGCCTTGTGGTTAGAGTGTTGGACTAGTAACCAGCAGGTAGCCTAGTGGTTTGAGTGTTGGACTAGTAACCAGCAGGTAACCTAGTGGTTAGAGTGTTGGACTAGTAACCAGTAGGTAGCCTAGTGGTTAGAGTGTTGGACTAGTAACCAGCAGGTAGCCTAGTGGTTAGAGCGTTGGACTAGTAACCAGCAGGTAGCCTAGTGGTTAGAGTGTTGGGTCAGTAACCAGTAGGTAGCCTAGTGGTTAGAGTGTTGGACTAGTAACCAGCAGGTAGACTAGTGGTTAGAGCATTGGACTAGTAACCAGCAGGTAGCCTAGTGGTTAGAGTGTTGGGTTAGTAACCAGCAGGTAGCCTAGTGGTTAGAGTGTTGGACTAGTAACCAGCAGGTAGCCTTGTGGTTAGAGTGTTGGGCTAGTAACCAGCAGGTAGCCTAGTGGTTTGAGTGTTGGACTAGTAACCAGCAGGTAACCTAGTGGTTAGAGTGTTGGACTAGTAACCAGTAGGTAGCCTAGTGGTTAGAGTGTTGGACTAGTAACCAGCAGGTAGCCTAGTGGTTAGAGCGTTGGACTAGTAACCAGCAGGTAGCCTAGTGGTTAGAGTGTTGGGTCAGTAACCAGCAGGTAGCCTAGTGGTTAGAGTGTTGGACTAGTAACCAGCAGGTAGACTAGTGGTTAGAGCATTGGACTAGTAACCAGCAGGTAGCCTAGTGGTTAGAGTGTTGGGTTAGTAACCAGCAGGTAGCCTAGTGGTTAGAGGCAGGTAGCCTAGTGGTTAGAGTGTTGGACTAGTAACCAGCAGGTAGCCTAGTGGTTAGAGTGTTTGACTAGTAACCAGCAGGTAGCCTAGTGGTTAGAGTGTTGGACTAGTAACCAGCAGGTAGCCTAGTGGTTAGAGTGTTGGGTTAGTAACCAGCAGGTAGCCTAGTGGTTAGAGTGCTGGACTAGTAACCAGCAATTAGCCTAGTGGTTAGAGTGTTGGACTAGTAACCAGCAGGTAGCCTAGTGGTTAGAGTGTTTGACTAGTAACCAGCAGGTAGCCTAGTGGTTAGAGTGTTGGACTAGTAACCAGCAGGTAGCCTAGTGGTTAGAGTGTTGGGTTAGTAACCAGCAGGTAGCCTAGTGGTTAGAGTGCTGGACTAGTAACCAGCAATTAGCCTAGTGGTTAGAGTGTTGGACTAGTAACCAGCAGGTAGCCTAGTGGTTAGTGTTTGACTAGTAACCAGCAGGTAGCCTAGTGGTTAGAGTGTTGGACTAGTAACCAGCAGGTAGCCTAGTGGTAAGAGTGTTGGACTAGTAACCAGCAGGTAGCCTAGTGGTTAGAGTGTTGGACTAGTAACCAGCAGGTAGCCTAGTGGTTAGAGGCAGGTATCCTAGTGGTTAGAGCGTTGGACAATTAACCAGCAGGTAGCCTAGTGGTTAGAGTGTTGGACTAGTAACCAGCAGGTAGCCTAGTGGTTAGAGTTAGGTAGCCTAGTGGTTAGAGTGTTGGACTAGTAACCAGCAGGTAGCCTAGTGGTTAGAGTGTTGGGCCAGTAATCAGCAGGTAGCCTAGTGGTTAGAGTGTTGGACTAGTAATCAGCAGGTAGCCTAGTGGTTAGAGTGTTGGACTAGTAACCAGCAGGTAGCCTAATGGTTTGAGTGTTGGACTAGTAACCAGCAGGTAACCTAGTGGTTAGTGTTGGACTAGTAACCAGCAGGTAGCCTAGTGGTTAGAGTGTTGGACTAGTAACCAGCAGGTAGCCTAGTGGTTAGAGCGTTGGACTAGTAACCAGCAGGTAACCTAGTGGTTAGAGTGTTGGACTAGTAACCAGTAGGTAGCCTAGTGGTTAGAGTGTTGGACTAGTAACCAGCAGGTAGCCTAGTGGTTAGAGCGTTGGACTAGTAACCAGCAGGTAGCCTAGTGGTTAGAGTGTTGGGTCAGTAACCAGCAGGTAGCCTAGTGGTTAGAGTGTTGGACTAGTAACCAGCAGGTAGACTAGTGGTTAGAGCATTGGACTAGTAACCAGCAGGTAGCCTAGTGGTTAGAGTGTTGGGTTAGTAACCAGCAGGTAGCCTAGTGGTTAGAGGCAGGTAGCCTAGTGGTTAGAGTGTTGGACTAGTAACCAGCAGGTAGCCTAGTGGTTAGAGTGTTTGACTAATAACCAGCAGGTAGCCTAGTGGTTAGAGTGTTGGACTAGTAACCAGCAGGTAGCCTAGTGGTTAGAGTGTTGGGTTAGTAACCAGCAGGTAGCCTAATGGTTTGAGTGTTGGACTAGTAACCAGCAGGTAACCTAGTGGTTAGTGTTGGACTAGTAACCAGCAGGTAGCCTAGTGGTTAGTGTTGGACTAGTAACCAGCAGGTAGCCTAGTGGTTAGAGTGTTGGACTAGTAACCAGCAGGTAGCCTAGTGGTTAGAGCGTTGGACTAGTAACCAGCAGGTAGCCTAGTGGTTAGAGCGTTGGACTAGTAACCAGCAGGTAGCCTAGTGGTTAGAGCGTTGGACTAGTAACCATCAGCTAGCCTAGTGGTTAGAGGCAGGTAGCCTAGTGGTTAGATTGTTGGACTAGTAACCAGCAGGTAGCCTAGTGGTTAGAGCGTTGGACTAGTAACCAGCAGGTAGCCTAGTGGTTAGAGGCAGGTAGCCTAGTGGTTATAGTTTTGGACTAGTAACCAGCAGGTAGCCTAGTGGTTAGAGTGTTGGACTAGTAATCAGCAGGTAGCCTAGTGGTTAGAGTGTTGGACTAGTAACCAGCAGGTAGCCTAATGGTTAGAGTGTTGGACTAGTAACCAGCAGGTAGCCTAGTGGTTAGAGTGTTGGACTAGTAACCAGCAGGTAGACTAGTGGTTAGAGCATTGGACTAGTAACCAGCAGATAGCCTAGTGGTTAGAGGCAGGTAGCCTAGTGGTTAGAGGCATTGGACTAGTAATCAGCAGGTAGTCTAGTTTTTAGAGCGTTGGACTAGTAACCAGCAGGTAGCCTAGTGGTTAGAGTGTTGGGTCAGTAACCAGCAGGTAGCCTAGTAGTTAGAGGCAGGTAGCCTAGTGGTTAGAGTGTTGGACTAGTAACCAGCAGGTAGCCTAGTGGTTAGAGTGTTGGACTAGTAACCAGCAGGTAGCCTAGTGGTTAGAGTGTTGGACTATTAACCAGCAGGTAGCCTAGTGGTTAGAGCGTTGGACTAGTAACCAGCAGGTAGCCTAGTGGTTAGAGTGTTGGACTAGTAACCAGCAGGTAGCCTACTGGTTAGAGGCATTGGACTAGTAATCTGCAGGTAGTCTAGTTTTTAGAGTGTTGGACTAGTAACCAGCAGGTAGCCTAGTGGTTAGAGTGTTGGGTCAGTAACCAGCAGGTAGCCTAGTGGTTATAGTGTTGGACTAGTAACCAGCAGGTAGCCTAGTGGTTAGAGGGTTGGACTAGTAACCAGCAGGTAGCCTAGTGGTTAGAGTGTTGGGTCAGTAACCAGCAGGTAGCCTAGTGGTTAGAGTGTTTGGTCAGTAACCAGCAGGTAGCCTAGTGGTAACCGGAAGGTTGCTAGATCAAATCCCTGAGCTGACAAGGTAAAAATCTGTCATTCTGTCCCTGAACAAGGCAGTTAACCCACTGTTCCCTGGTAGGCCGTCATTGTAAATAATGATTTGTTCTTAACTGACTTGGCCTAGTTAAATAAAGGTTAAATCCAATAAAAAAATAGAACAGGTTAGCATTTATTTTCATGAATGTTGTACTGGATGGAGGCAGCTCTGCAGAGAGGTCATTAGCTGGCATTGCCACAAAGTCATAAAATCTGATTTTAAATCTAACCTTAACCACACTGATAACCCTAATGCCTAACATTAATATTGTTCAAATTTCTAAATGAAATGTTTTTACTTTGTCATTATAGGTTATTGTGTGTAGATACAATTTTTTTTTAAATTAAGCAATTTTATAATAAGGCTGTAATGTAACCAAGTGTGGAAAAAGTCAAGGGGTCTGAATACTATTGGTAATGTACTGTGTCCTCGTCAGAGACCTGAATGATAGATGTGTTAACTCACTTAGTTAAATGACTAGGCTTTAGCTCAGGAGCATTATGGGTATTAGGGGATGACCCAGGGTTCAAACGCACTGGGTTGTTTTCCCTCGTGTGTCTCTGAAGGGGGGTGAGTTAGTTAGGCTTTAGTTCAGCGGGGCTAACACAGGTTGTTTTTGCTTTGTGTCTCTGTAGGGGTGAAGGAGAAGGCGGGGTTTATCACGCCAGTTCCTGGAGGGGTGGGGCCTATGACGGTCGCAATGCTGATGAAGAACACTGTTGCTGCTGCCAGATATGCACTGACGCACTGACACACACACACACACTGACACACACACACACACTGATGCACTGACACGCACTGACACACACACACACACACACTGACACACACTGACACACACACACACACTGACACACACACACACACTGACACACACACACACACTGATGCACTGACACGCACTGACACACACACACACACACACTGACACACACTGACACACACACACACACTGACACACACACACACACTGACACACACACACACACTGATGCACTGACACGCACTGACACACACACACACACACACTGACACACACTGACACACACTGACACACTGACACACTGACACACTGACACACACACACACACTGACACACACACACACACTGACACACACACACACACTGACACACACACACACACTGACACACACACACACACTGACGCACTGACACACACACACACACTGACACACACACACACACTGATGCACTGACACGCACTGACACACACACACACTGACACACACACACACTGACACACACACACACACTGACACACACACACACACACTGACACACACACACTAAAACTCACACACAATGGAACAGATGCTGAGACACACACTCCAAGCAGAGCCATACCAAGCACGTTAAAACACTCCGTACATCCAGGGGTGTTTGTTGCTTTTTTTCATGTGTTTTAGTTTTTTATTCAAGTTATTTAAAGTTATTTATTTTGAAGCTCTTTATCTGAGAGTTTTTATATGTGTGTTCTTTCTACCGAAGCCGTTTAGTGTTTAACGTTACTGAAAAATATTGCGGCTGGTTCAACTGGAAGAACAAAACAAACAATAAAACTCTCTAACCTGGTGACTCTGACTGGACCCATCCTCACACTATGGAGTATTTATAATATCTGTGTTACTCTGTTACTCTCAGCGTGACTCTGTGTTATTCTGTGTTACTATGTTACTCTGTGTTACTCTCAGCGCTACTCTGTGTTACTCTCAGCGCTACTCTGTGTTACTCTCAGCGCTACTCTGTGTTACTCTCAGAGCCGCTCTGTGTTACTCTCAGAGCCACTCTGTGTTACTCTCAGAGCCGCTCTGTGTTACTCTGAGCCGCTCTGTGTTACTCTCAGAGCCGCTCTGTGTTACTCTCAGAGCCGCTCTGTGTTACTCTGAGCCGCTCTGTGTTACTCTCAGAGCCGCTCTGTTACTCTCAGAGCCACTCTGTTACTCTGCGCTACTGTGTTACTCTGTGTTACTCTCAGAGCCGCTCTGTGTTACTCTCTGTGTTACTCTCTGTGTTACTCTCTGTTACTCTCTGGGGTACTCTCTGGGTTACTTTGTGTTACTCTCTGTGTTACTATCTCTGTTACTCTCTGGGTTACTCGGGGTTACTCTCTGGGTTACTCGGGGTTACTCTCTGGGTTACTCGGGGTTACTCTCTGGGTTACTCGGGGTTACTCTCTGGGTTACTCGGGGTTACTCTCTGGTTTACTCTCAGGGTTACTCTGTGTTACTCTGGGTTACTCTCTGGGTTACTCTCTGGGTTACCCTCTGGGTTACTCTCTGGGTTACCATCTTGGTTACTCTGGGTTACTCTGGGTTACTTTCTGGGTTACTCTCTGTGTTACTCTATGTTACTCTGGGTTACTCTCTTGGTCACCCTCTGGGTTACTCTGTGTTACTCTCTGGGTTACTCTCTTTGTTACTCTCTGGGTTACTCTTTGGGTTACTCTGGGTTACTCTCTGTGTTACTTTGGGTTACTCTGGGTTATTCTCTATGTTACTCTCTGTGTTACTCTGGGGTACTCTCTGGGTTATTCTCTGTGTTACTCTCTGTGTTACTCTGGGTTATTCTCTGTGTTACACTCTGTGTTACACTCTGTGTTACACTCTGTGTTACTCTCTGTGTTACTCTGGGTTACTCTCTGTGTTACTCTGTGTGTTACTCTCTGAGTTACTCTCTGTGTTACTCTCTGGGTTACTCTCTGGGTTAGTCTGTGTTACTCACTGTGTTACTCTGTGTTACTCTCTGTGTTACTCTCTGTGTTACTCTCAGCCAGGGTTGACACCATTTAGGCGTTTGTTTGGTCGATAGGCTGTTGGTCAACCGAGATTTCTTTAGTCGAGCAGGAGCAAGAAACTATATCTATACATCATGGTGTACAAGACGTCTGATTCAGGCTGAGTGGATTAATTCATTGTGGCTCTGGGGATGGAACAGCCCATCAGTCTGAGAAGTGCTACTGTAATTGTATATTGTTATATTACATTAGATGGACAATGGTGCAACACCAATAAAAATAATATTAGTATATTATATATATTATATAAATTATATTAGTATATTATAGTATATTATATAAATTATATAAATTATATTATAGTATATTATATAAATTATATAAATTATATTAGTATATTATAGTATATTATATAAATTATATAAATTATATTAGTATATTATATATATTATATATATTATATAAATTATATTAGTATATTATATATATTATATAAATTATTTTAGTATATTATAGTATATTATATATATTATATAAATTATTTTAGTATATTATAGTATATTATATATATTATATAAATTATATAAATTATATTAGTATATTATATATATTATATAAATTATATTAGTATATTATAGTATATTATATAAATTATATTAGTATATTATATATATTATATATATTATATAAATTATTTTAGTATATTATATATATTATATAAATTATATTAGTATATTATATATATTATATATATTATATAAATTATATTAGTATATTATATATATTATATATATTATATAAATTATATTAGTATATTATATATATTATATAAATTATATAAATTATATTAGTATATTATATATATTATATAAATTATATTAGTATATTATATATATTATATAAATTATATAAATTATATTAGTATATTATAGTATATTATATATATTATATAAATTATATTAGTATATTATAGTATATTATATATATGATAAATTATATTAGTATATTATATATAATATATATTATATAAATTATATTAGTATATTATATATATTATATATATTATATAAATTATATTAGTATATTATATATATTATATATATTATATAAATATATAAATTATATTAGTATATTATATATATTATATAAATTATATAAATGATATTAGTATATTATAGTATATTATATATATATTATATAAATTATATTAGTATATTATAGTATGTTATATATAAATTATATAAATTATATTAGTATATTATATATATTATATAAATTATATTATTTTGTAACAAAGGCACGTTCTCCGTGGTTGAATAGTGGTCGCTGTGCACAGTTCGGAAACACATCAGTGTGCTGCTGAATTTGCGCCTTTTCCTTTTTCCTAGACCATGTTGCTATGTGCATAATAGCAACATTAACCAGCATATTGTTGTTGAGAGCAATGGCCCAGAATGAGGAGATGAGAAAACAGCCCTTTTCTTATTGTCTAAGAAAAGTGAGGAGAGAGGAAACCCAGAACTTAAATTAAATCTATAATCAATAACCTAACTATTAACTGTGCCTGGCTTAATAAATCATCAATATATCTCCAGAAATAAGACAGATCCTGCTTCTGTTGCCTGTTTGAGTGTTTGTTTATTAGCCTACTGATTCCGTGAGCACCAAGCCTCACGCAACCACATGTCAAGTAAACAATTTCACAAATGATTTGTTTATTTTAATTCTTTTTTAAAATTTTTATCTTAGCTGTATTAAAGGCTTTACACAATTTTGTATTCGTTAGTACAGCCTCTGATATTATTTATAATTTATATAGTGTTTACACTGTTCCAAATTGTGGGGAAATTGTATATTTCTAATAATAATAACGCTCCTTTTTCTTGATCTTATTGTTGTTATTATTACGATAATAAGTAACGTCATTATCATTAGTAGGCTGAGTATAGCAGCCTTGTAATAACCACCATCGAGCACATCTTGTTTAGTCTTAATACCGTAACTTACTTAGGGCTATATTTCAATACTTACAGTGGGGAGAACCAGTATTTGATACACTGCCGATTTTGCAGGTTTTCCTACTTACAAAGCATGTAGAGGTCTGTGAGAGACGGAATCTAAAACAAAAATCCAGAAAATCACACTATGATTTTTAAATAATTAATTTGCATTTTATTGCATGACATAAGTATTTGATACATCAGATGATGATGGCATCATCATGATTCTACCTTGTCTTTTTTTTTAGTTTCCAGTTGTCTTGATAGCGCCATAAATCCAGATAATTCCATACTTTGATGTTTCATGTTCTGAATTCTGTCGCTGTACATTTCAAAAGTGCTAAACAAATATATTATATTGACCACGTCTGTCCTAGTTCGCTCATTAACGTCTTAATCAAAAATACGGATTGTCTCTTATCTGCTTGTCGTCCCCTTATGCCATAGTCTGTACATCTCAATTGTCCGTAGAAACCTACATTTGTTTAAACAAGTCAGCCATATCAGCTTTGTTTTTAAAGGCAGTAAATGAGGCTGAATTAACTGTTTCGCTGCCAGACAAGGCTCAGCTGATAGCCAGGTGTAGCAGAGGTAAGGTGTTGGGACTCTGCTGATAGCCAGGTGTAGCAGAGGTAAGGTGTTGGGACTCAGCTGATAGCCAGGTGTAGCAGAGGTAAGGTGTTGGGACTCAGCTGATAGCCAGGTGTAGCAGAGGTAAGGTGTTGGGACTCTGCTGATAGCCAGGTGTAGCAGAGGTAAGGTGTTGGGACTCTGCTGATAGCCAGGTGTAGCAGAGGTAAGGTGTTGGGACTCTGCTGATAGCCAGGTGTAGCAGAGGTAAGGTGTTGGGACTCTGCTGATAGCCAGGTGTAGCAGAGGTAAGGTGTTGGGACTCTGCTGATAGCCAGGTGTAGCAGAGGTAAGGTGTTGGGACTCTGCTGATAGCCAGGTGTAGCAGAGGTAAGGTGTTGGGACTCTGCTGATAGCCAGGTGTAGCAGAGGTAAGGTGTTGGGACTCTGCTGATAGCCAGGTGTAGCAGAGGTAAGGTGTTGGGACTCAGCTGATAGCCAGGTGTAGCAGAGGTAAGGTGTTGGGACTCTGCTGATAGCCAGGTGTAGCAAAGGTAAGGTGTTGGGACTCTGCTGATAGCCAGGTGTAGCAGAGGTAAGGTGTTGGGACTCTGCTGATAGCCAGGTGTAGCAGAGGTAAGGTGTTGGGACTCTGCTGATAGCCAGGTGTAGCAGAGGTAAGGTGTTGGGACTCAGCTGATAGCCAGGTGTAGCAGAGGTAAGGTGTTGGGACTCAGCTGATAGCCAGGTGTAGCAGAGGTAAGGTGTTGGGACTCTGCTCATAGCCAGGTGTAGCAGTGGTAAGGTGTTGGGACTCTGCTGATAGCCAGGTGTAGCAAAGGTAAGATGTTGGGACTCTGCTGATAGCCAGGCGTAGCAGAGGTAAGGTGTTGGGACTCTGCTGATAGCCAGGTTTAGCAGAGGTAAGGTGTTGGGACTCTGCTGATAGCCAGGTGTAGCAGAGGTAAGGTGTTGGGACTCTGCTGATAGCCAGGTGTAGCAGAGGTAAGGTGTTGGGACTCTGCTGATAGCCAGGTTTAGCAGAGGTAAGGTGTTGGGACTCTGCTGATAGCCAGGTGTAGCAGAGGTAAGGTGTTGGGACTCTGCTGATAGCCAGGTGTAGCAGAGGTAAGGTGTTGGGACTCAGCTGATAGCCAGGTGTAGCAGAGGTAAGGTGTTGGGACTTTGCTGATAGCCAGGTGTAGCAAAGGTAAGGTGTTGGGACTCTGCTGATAGCCAGGTGTAGCAGAGGTAAGGTGTTGGGACTCTGCTGATAGCCAGGTGTAGCAGAGGTAAGGTGTTGGGACTCTGCTGATAGCCAGGTGTAGCAGAGGTAAGGTGTTGGGACTCTGCTGATAGCCAGGTGTAGCAGAGGTAAGGTGTTGGGACTCTGCTGATAGCCAGGTGTAGCAGAGGTAAGGTGTTGGGACTCAGCTGATAGCCAAGTGTAGCAGTGGTAAGGTGTTGGGACTCAACTGATAGCCAGGTGTAGCAGTGGTAATGTGTTGGGACTGCTGTTGGGACAGCTTTATGTAGGCACTAACAGTTTGTGGGCACCGTTTGGCACCGTTATAGTGAAATTAATGTATTGTTTAGTGTTGTGTTGTGGCTTTGCTGGCATCCATCCCCCAAAAAATGTTTTTAGTTTGCCCCAGCAAGATCGACATGCTAAAATCATAACTGAGGCAAGGTCCTAGGGCTCAGGTCCTCAGAGAGAGAGAAAGAAATAGAGAATTAGAGAGAGCATACTTAAATTCACACAGGACACTGGATAGGACAGGAGAAGTACTCCAGATATAACAAACTGACCCTAGCCCCCCGACACATAAACTACTGCAGCATAAATACTAGAGGCTGAGACAGGAGGGGTCAGGAGACACTGTGGCCCCATCCGATGATACCCCCGGACAGGGCCAAACAGGAAGGATATAACCCCACCCACTTTGCTAAAGCACAGCCCCCACACCACTAGAGGGATATCTTCAACCACCAACTTACCATCCTGAGACAAGGCCGAGTATAGCCCACAAAGATCTCCGCCACGGCACAACCCA